>NW_028327826.1:0-300000 GCF_031878675.1 Megascapheus bottae | reverse complement strand
TTTATTATTCCATATGAAATTTGAATTGCCTCTTCTATTTCCTTAAAGAATGCCATTGGGATATTGATGGGTATTGCGTTGAATTTGTAGATAGCTCTTGGCAAGATTGTCATTTTCACAATGTTGATTCTTCCAATCCAGGAGCATGGGAGATTATTCCATTTCCTTAGTTCTGCTTGAATTTCCTTTTTCAGGGTTTTGAAGTTTTCATCAAAATGTCCTTTACACTTTTAGTTAAGCTAATTCCTAGGTACTTTATTTTCTTTGAGGCTATTGTGAAAGGAGTTTCTGTCCTGATTATTGCCTCATTCCTCTCACTGTTGGCGTAAAGGAAGGCAGTTGATTTGTGAGGGTTGATTTTATAGCCTGCTACACTTCCAAAGCTTTGAATCAGCTCAAGGAGCTTGGGAGTAGAGTCTATAGGATTCTTTAAATACAGAATGATGTCATCTGCAAAGAGGGATAGTTTTATTTCCTCTTTCCCTACCATGACTTTCCCCTTGGCACTGTGGTAGACAGGTAAGAAAGTGATCCAGACACTGCAGAACACCAGCACGCTGAAGGTTAGGAACTTGGCTTCATTGAAGGTGTCGGGAAGGTTCCTGGCCAGGAAAGAGTCTATAGGATTCTTTAAATACAGAATCATGTCATCTGCAAAGAGGGATAGTTTTATTTCCTCTTTCCCTACTTGGATCCCCTTTATGCTTGCTTCTTGCCTTATTGCACTGGCTAGGAATTCTAGTACTACGTTAAAGAGGAGTGGAGAGAGTGGGCATCCTTGTCTCATTCCTGATTTTAGAGGTAATGGCTTTAGATTTCACCATTACGTATAATACTAGCAGTGGGTTTCTCATACACAGCCTTTATTACATTGAGAAATGTTCCATGGATTCCTAGTTTCTCCACATCTTTTAACATAAAGGGGTTTTGGATCTGGTCAAATGCCTTTTCCGCATCTATTGAGACAATCATGTAATTTTTGTCCTTGCTCCTGTTGATGTGTTGAATTATATTAATAGATTTGTGTATGTTGAACCAGTTTTGCCTCCCTGTGATGAATCCAGTTTGATCATACTGTATAATTTTTTGATGGGTTGTTGTAGACGTTTGGCCAGTATTTTTTTGAGAACTTTTGCATCGGTGTTCATCAAAGAAATGGCTCTATAGTTCTCTTTCTTTGATGAATCTCTGTCTGATTTGGGGATGAAGGATATACTGGCTTCACAGAATGAGTTTGGTTAAGAACCTTCATTTTCAATTTCGTTGAAGAGCTTGAGGAGTATTGGTGTGAGCTCTGCTTTGAAGACCTTATAGAATTCAGCTGTGAATCCATCTGGCCCTGGGCTCTTTTTAAGTGGAAGTTGTCTAATTTCCATTTCTATTTCAGAGCTTGAAATAGGCCTGTTGAGTTGGGTTAGCTCTCCTTGGTTCAGTGTGGGTATGTTAATATTGGCTAGGAATTCATCCATTTCTCTAGATTCTCAAATTTGTTGGTGTAAAGGTTTGACGAGTATTCCCTCATGATATTCTGGATCTTGGTAATTTCTCTCGTGATATTACCATTTTCAACTGCGATTTTGTTTATTTCGATATGCTCTCTTCTTTTTTTGGTAAGATTTGCTAAGGGCTTGTCAATTTTGTTAATTCTTTCAAAGAACCAACTCCTTGTTTTGTTGATTCTTTCTATAGTTTTTTTGGATTCCAAATCATTTAATTCTGCTTTGATTTTAATTATTTGCTTTCTTATACTGGGATTAGGGTTGGTTTGTTGCTCATTTTCCAGGATCTTAAGGTGAGATATTAACTTGTTGGTTTGCAATTTTTCCAACTTGTTGTTGTAGGCACTCAGCGCTATAAATTTTCCTCTGAGTACTGCCTTTGCTGTGTCCCAAAGGAGTTGGTATTTTGTGTGCTCCTGAGTGTTAAATTTCATAAACTGTTGGATATCTGTTCTGATCTCTTCGATGACCCATTGGTGATTCAACAATGTGTTGTTCAGTCTCCATGAGTTATAGGGTTTTCGTTGGTGGAGATGTGTGTTTAGTTCCAGTTTGATACCTTTGTGGTCTGAGAATGTGCATGGAATAATTTCTATGTTTCTTAATCTGTCCAGGTTTGTTTTATGGCCTAAGGTCTGATCTATTTTGGAAAATGTTCCATGTGCTGCTGAGAAAGCGTATGTTGTGGTGTTGCTGGGTGGAATATTCTGCAGATGTCTGTTAGATCTAGTTTGTCTATGTATTTGTTCAGTTCTAAGGATTCTCTGTTGAGTTTTTCCTTGTTGATGTGTCCATAGGTGAAAGTGGTGTGTTAAAGTCACCGACAGTCACTGTATTTCGATCTATGTATGGTTTCAGTGTAAGTAAAGTTTGCTTGATGAAGTTTGGAGCTCCGGGATTGGGTGTGTAAATATTTAGGATCGTTATGTCTTCCTGGAGGAAAGATCCCTTTAGTAGTATGCAGGAACCTTCTTTGTCTTTTTTTACTAATTTTAGTTTGAAGTCTATTGGATCTGATATGAGGATGGCAACTCCAGCCTGTTTATGGGGGCAGTTAGCTTGATAGAGTTTATTCCAACCTCTCACTTTCAAAAGACGATTGTGCTCTCTGACTAGTTAGGCCTCTCCAGCCTGATATCACTCCAACACTGACATTTCAGAAGGTCTCGGCTGGCTTGCAAACCTGTCACGTCACGCCGACAGCCCTTCCCTGTGGCCTTTAGTGCCCAAGCATGTGCCACGGGGCCTCAGCTTCCTGACCCAGGCTCACCCTCAGTCAAGCTGTCACTGTACTGCCTCAACTGTCCACTAGATGTGGCCCCAGAGCCCTGGGGCCTGGCGTATTCTACACCAGACATGAGTTTCTGAACTTGGGTCTTAGCATGCAGAAGCTAACACCTATTTGGCCTCTGCTCACTCCTCCACCATCTCCCTCTCCCTGAGCTTGCTAGTACCAGCGTGGTATCCAGTTTTCCCCAGGCATGATCACAAGCACATTTTAGCACATGACATCTGTGCAGCACACACCGTAGATGTGAGCAAGACCCAACGCAAGGACAGCACCACTGGGACAGAGAGAGAGAAGTAGAGGGAGGGGGAGGAGAAAAGTGAGACTGACTTACTACTCTTGTGATAACCAAAGAAGCTTTAGCTTCATTTTGTTTCTTAGACTCACTTGGTCAGAGTCCCACTTCAGACTCTGAGAGCTAGCCTCTGGATGCAGCCCTTGCTGGCTGTTATATCAGTTCTTTTCAAGGCAAGTGCTCTACCACTTGAGCCACAGCACCAGTTCTGGGATTCTGGTAGTTAACTGGAGATGATAATCCACAGACTATCCTGCCTGCATTGGCTTTGAACTATGATCCTCAGTTCTCAGTTTCCTGAGATTACAGGTGGGAGCCACCAGCTCATACTTTCTGGAGGAGGGGAGCCGAGAGCATTCCTGAAATAAATGCAATTGGGAGTGGCAAGAAGGGAATCTACATGAATGGGTTACAGCTCACGCTGTGATGGGTGTGGAGCCTGTGGCCGGGGTATGCATCTGTGTGTGGGAAATTCATGTGTGAATATATCGTGTGTGTGTGTGTGTGTGTGTGTGTGTGTGTGTGTGTGTGTGTGTGTGTAGGCCTATGGGTGATACAACCAAAAGCCTGGATTTTAATCTGACGTCGACCCAGAGATGCATGATTTCTGGCAGAACGCAATTACATTTATGTTCAGTAGGATCTTCCCAGCTGCCAAGGCAAAGTTGACTTGAGGGGTCAGACCAACTTAGAGCAGGCTGCTGTCATCACTGGAATGGGAGACACCAGCATGCCCTGCAGGTGCAGAGAAATGCATTCACTGAGTAAAAACACAGAAACCCTCACTCCTGAAAGAAAGGAAGGTGTCTTTTTCTGCTGTCCTGGCTGAGGTGACCAATGCCATCCTTCCTGAGAATTCATATTCACCACACAAGTTCTGCTATGCTGGGTTCTCATTGTTGCCTCACAGGATTTTTTTGTCAGTACTGGAGCTTGAAGTCAGGGCCTGGGCACTGTCTTTGGAAAATTTTTGCTCAAGGCTAGTGCTCAGCCACTTGAGCCACAGCACCACTTCTGGCTTTTTCTGTGTATGTGGTTCAGAGGAATCGAACCCAGGCCTTCATGCATGCTAGTTTAGGCCATTTTCCTGGTCCCTCACAGGATATTTATGTGGTCACTTCTTTTCTTTTTGTGGGTCACAGGCTTGAACTTGGCCTGAGCACTGTCCTGAGTTCTTCAGATCAAGGCTACCACCCCACCCTTCAGCCAAGCCCCACATCCCATTTTCAGAGTTTTATTGGAGATAAGAGTCTCAGATACTTTTGTGTCTGGGCACAAGGCCTTGAACCTTGATCATCAGTTCTCAGCCTCTTGAATAGATAGGATGACAGGTGTGAGCCACCACGCCTGACTCTGTGGCCATTTCTTCACCTAGCTTGCACCTCCCAGCTCATTTCTGTGGATGGCCTTGCTCTTGAAGCCAGCCTCTTATTCTGAATTGACCTCACAAACTGCTCTTTCTAGTGTCAAACTTACCCCTTGTGCTGGGGTCCAGGGCTCTGACCTAGGCCCATTCAGAAGGACAAATTAAGTGGATACAACTTTGGAAATATAAGCAGAACCACTCCACGGTGGGAAAGGCTGACAAGAGGATAGCGCAAGTGGTAGAATTCCCTGGGTTCAATTCCTAGTACCACAAAAAAGGTTAAAAAAACAAGGTAATGATGGTGACACTTTGGATCAATATCTATAGCTTTGGGAGACAGAACTGAGGGGAGAAAAGGCCATCATAGCTGCAGAGGACCTGGAGACCACAGCTTCAAGATGCCAGAGGTTTTAATCTGTTTGTATGTGGAAGGGAGAAACTAGAGGAGAATGGAAATTTAGAGGTGAGAAAGGCCACTGTGTTGGGTGCACCTGCAGAAGGAAGAGCCTCTCTCTCCCCTTCCTGGAGGACAGGAACCAGGTGGGTGTCACGTGATGGGAACCCATTCCATGGAATCCCTAGATTTCATTGTCTCTGTAAAAGGACCTTCAAAGATGGCAGGGAGGGGATGGGGCATAACAGAGTGCCCTAGAGGTGGAATGAGGAGGGGAGCCCGGTGCCTGCTGGATGATACAGTAGGCTTGACTGGCACTGGCAGAGGCAAGAGAAGAGCTGTAGCTACTCTTGTGGTGTCAGTTGGCCTGGGGCAGACAGCGTAGCAGGCATCAGGCCTTGAGGGGGCTTCGTTTCTCTGCTGGCTGAGAGACATGGAAGCTAGGAAGGCTGTCAGATAGGAAGACAACAGACAGTGTTCTAGTGACCTGGAAAGGCTCCAAGACCGGGGGGCTAGCACAGATCTTCCAAGCAAAGCAGAGGTACAACTGGGAATCAGAACCATCAATCTGAGCAGGGGGTATTAACTGAAGAAACAAGAGCCAGGATGCAGACCTTGGTCCTTATGGAGCAGATGGAGGTTAAGCCAAGACAGGATCCAAACTGCAGGACCCCCTGCTCCTCCCTGCCTGGAATCCAACCAGAACCCTACAACAATCTCTCCCTGACAGACCAAGGGCATGATCAGTGATGCCGTCCCAGTGGAGGAGAGGGACCGAGGGTTGGGCTGCCACAGACATCACACAGCCACTGCCCAGAACACAGGCTCCTTCCCCTGACCAGCCAGGCCTGGCTTCTCCACACACCCTTCAAGACAGGGGGCAGAGGGGTAGGCAGTGGGCAGCATGGCACAGGCAACCAGGACACGTGACAGTAAGACAAGCTGTGCTGGCAGCAGCAACAGCTCCGCCGGACTTCACCTGTCAGGACCATGGCCTGCTGTCCATCCTGCCCTCCAACCCTCCCCTTGTCTCCTCTCCTCCCCTCCCCTCCTGCTCTCCTTTCCTCCCCTCTTCTGCTCTCCTCTCTTCCTCTCCCCTCCACTCTCCACCTCTCTCCTCCTCTCCTCACCTTCTCTCCTCCCCTCTCCTCCCCTCCTCTCCTCTCCTGCTCTACTCCCTTTTCCTCACCTGCTCTCCTCTCCTGCTCTCCTCCCTGCTCTCCTCTCCTTTCCCTTCCCTGTTGCCCTTTTCTCCCCTCCCTGTGAAAGGGGTGGAGAGCCTGGATGGTGGGCATGGATTCCCGCCATTAATTTGTACTGGCCATATCAGAGCCGCCCTCACTCACCAGATTTCCACTCATTTTCATCCTCCTCCATGTCTGTCAGGACTGCAGAACTAGACCTGGAATTCCTGGTGCCAGCTCTGCCCTGGAGCCCTGCCCTGCCGCCCCAGCAAGGGCTCTGCCCTGTCCCCGGATCCCCGCCCCTCGGCTTGTCCTGGACCTGCCCCCAGCCCATCTGCTCCCTCCTCCATCAGTGGAGCTCCACCTTGGTGCCTCCTGCAGGGCTGTGGCTCAAGTAGTAGAACATCAATCTTGGTGAAAATGCTTAGGGACAATGTGTAGGACCTGTGTCCAAGCCCCACACAGACAGACAGACACACACAAGGCCCTGTGAACAAGCAAAAGACAGGCAGACACACAATGTCATGTGTCCAAACCACAGACACACAATGTCCTGCGTCCAAGCCCCAAACAGACACACACACACACACACACACACACACACACACACACACACACACACACAAGGCCCTATGTCCAAGCCCCACACAGACACACACACACAAGGCTATGTGTCCAAGCCACACACAGACAGACAAACAGACAATGTCCTGCTTCCAAGCCCCACACAGAGACAGACAGACAGACAGATACACAATGTCCTCTGTCCAAGCCCCACACAGACAGACACACACAATGTCCTGTGTGCAAGCCCCAGACAGAGAGACAATTTCCTTTGTCTAAGTCCCCTACAGACAGACAGGCACACACAATGTCCTGTGTCAGACAGACAGACAGATAGACAGACAGACAGACAGACAGACAGACACACACACACACACACACACACACACACACACAATGCACAATGTCCTGTGTCCAAGTCCCACACAGATAGGCCTGAAATCCCTGAAAGGCTGGGAGGTTCCTCCTCCCAGGTGACAGGGTAGGCTTTCACTAGAGTCCCCAACCTGAGAGAAGCATCCCCACCTCCCGGCCACTCATCAGAGCCCCTGTGCGTGGGGGAGCCCTGGGGACTCTGAAAGGGGCTTTGGGCCTCCAGAGGCTTCAGGAGCTGCAGTGCCCCAGGCGGAGGCACCCTGGACTCACAAAGTGCTACCCTAATGCCTGTAACCTCAATTCATGTTTCCTAACATTAACTTTACAGAAAAATAGTTCACTGCACATCAAATCTCCCACTTAAAAATATGCTCTAATGACCTTGAGTATATGTGGATGTGTTCAAACATCATCACAAATGCCAATCACTTACGTCACTCCAGAAACAAGCCTCGGGTTAGCCCTCACCGCTCCCCTCCCAGAATCTCCTGCTTTTGTGAATCTACCTATCATAGGTATTTAAGAACGAAGTATTTTATAACTGAGGTATTTTATGGATGGATTCTCCCCGTCCCCCTTGTGGGGCTTGAACTCTGGTCCTGGACCTGGGTGTTGTCCCTGAGCTCTTCAACTCAATGCTAACACTCAACACTAACACTTGAGCCTCAGCACAACTACTGGTTTTCTGATGATTCACTAGAGATGAGTCTCACAGCCTCTCATGCCTGGTCTGGCTTTGAACTTCAATTCTCATATCTCAGCCTCCTGAGTAGGTAGGATTACAGGCACAAGCCACCGCACCTGGCAGGATTCTTTCACTTTAGCATCATGTTTTTAAGTATTATGCTAGAGCTTGACTCAGAGTAGGGAGATCTGGGGGCCTTATATCTGGATAATGTTCCATTCTCCAAGTATTTTTAAAGTTCTGTTGTGATTGTTTTTCTTTCTGGTTTAGCAGCTAGTGTTTAAACTCAGGGACTTGTGCTTGTTAAACAAGCAATGCCCATCTCTTTCACCCATGTTTTTCAGATACAAGGTCTCATACTTTGCCTAGGGAAGGTTTTGAATTACCACTCAGCCCCTACGCCTGCAGCCCCACCTCTGTCCCCCATACAGCTGAGACTCCAGGCACACATGACCTCACTCTGCTTGTTCTCTGACATAGCATGTGATAAACGTTAGGCCTAGGCTGTTCTTGAACTGCGATCCTACTTCTTCTGCTTTTCAAGTGCTGGAATTCCAGACATGAGCCACTGTTTCTGGTTCCTGTTGTGATTTTTTATTTGCTATTTTTTTTCAGTTCCAGGATCAAAAAACCAAAAACATTAGATTTTAGAGACAGACCTGGTGGTTCACACATGTAATCCTAGCACGAGGAGGCTGAGATCTGAGGATTATGGTTTAAAGCCAGACAGGAAAGGAAAGTATGTAAGTATCTCCAATTAACCAATAGAAAACAGAAAGTGGAGCTCAAAGTGATACAGCAAAAGAGCTCAGGGATAGCCAAGCCCCAGACCCACAAAGAAGAAAGCATTTCAGCCTCTCCCGAGTATCTGGGGCTACAGATATGGGCCACCAGGGCAGCCCTAAGGAAGCTCTGATGAACAAATGCCCCTACTTGCTGTCTTGAACACTCACTCATCTGTAATGTCCTCTGCCAGACACTTATGGGTGGGTGGTATAGTGTGTGTGATTTGTGGATGGCTATTTCTTTTTAAGAAAGATAGAAAATATGTAAATATGTTTAAAAGATAAAATATAGATAGACATAAGCTCTTGGGGGAATCTAAAAGGACAAGATTATTCAGAGGCACCTTTATCCTTATGAATTCCTCAGCAACTTTTAATTTTTTTCATTATTTTCCTTCTTTTTTTGAGCCAGTACTAAGGATTCCTCTCAGGGACCAAGTGCTGCCAATTACTAATTTTCTCATGGCTGGTACAAGAGGAACTGAGCCACAGTTCCACTTTTGCCTTATTTATTCATGCTTAACTGAAGATAAAGATTTCTATCAGTTACTTTCTTTCGGGGCTGGCTTCTAACCAGGATCCTCAGATCTCAGCCTTCTCTATAGCTACAATTAACAGTATGAGAACCCAGCACTGAGTTCCAATGCACAGGGAAAGAAATTGTGTGAATCTCTCAACTCCAATTAGATATAATAAACTACAAGTGAAAGACCAATACCTTTGAGGAAAAGATGTTGAGGGATAACACATAGGCCCTAAGCGTAAGCCCTAAACCTTATACACACGTGTGCAAGCACACACTTGCAGATATACACACACATGCGCACACACACAATATCTCAGGCAATACTGTATCTTGAATTACTATCCAGATATTGGACAACAGCATAGCAAGTAATGAAATCTCTTTTTCTTGTCTACATTGAGGGAAAGCGATAGGTCACAAGATGCAGAAGCGAAGACTTCAGAGGCAAATGCTGTGAGTGAATAGTTTGTAAAAAGCACATTTCCCTTCTTTCCTTTTCTTTTCTTTTGTTTCTTCTTCCAGTCCTGTGGCTTGAACTCAGGGCCTGAGCATTGTCCTTAGGTTTTTTTCAAGTCTAGCCCTCTGCCACTTGAGCCACAGTACTACATCTAGATTTTCTATCTATGTGGTATTGAGAAATCAAACCCAGATCTTCATGGATGCTAGGCAAGCACTATACCACTAGGCCAAACTCTGAATCCCGATATACTATTTGTAAATAGTCATCATCATCATATCAAAATATCCTTTCTCCTACAATGAATGAACACTTATGTAGGTGTGTAATGCTTTTTTAAAATTTCACCAATACTTCTGTGATTTTCCCACTTGCATTTTTTACAGATGACAGCACAGATATTCATCAGGAAGAAAAATACATTAGGATACAGAAACCTAACAACGTCCTAGTAGACTGAAGTCAAAAATATGTGCAAGATGGCCTGGGTGTTTGATCTAGTGGTAGAGTGCTTGGCTACCAGGCAAAAAGACTCCAGTTTGATTCCACAGTACCATATACATAGAAAACTCTGGAATTGGTGTTGTGGCTCAGTGGGACAGCTATAGTCTAAAGAAAGCCCAAGAACAATTCTCAGGCTCTGAGGTCAAGTCCCAAGACTAGCAAAAAATGTGCAAGAGGCAAAATGCAGGCTGAGAAGGCACTCAGAAGCAAAATGGCTTGTGAAGGATAAAGGGAATAGTGACAGTTACGTTTGGATCTTACCTAAGAAACGCTCCTTGAGCCTGAGACCAGGCTAGTACCAGGCCTTGTTAAGGATTTGGGATTTCACAATGTGTGCTGTTTACTACATCCACATGTATATTGTGAGGTGGGAGGGGAGATTCAGCCTCCAGTATGTCTTTGGGGAGGTCTTCTGTGAGCAAGGAGCTTTGGTCATTGGGCCCTGAGAGGTGACCCTACCTACCTCACAATGGAAGAGAATATGTAACCCTGGTAACCAAGCCACTATATCTGACAACCAGCTCAAGCCAGCTCACTTAGCCTGTGGCTCAGGAACCAGAAAGATGTTGCAGTATTGTTGCCAAAGATCAGGAGTCTCAGGTCTCAGGCATGAGAGATATGGATGTCTCACTCAAAGATGTAGATGCTGGATCAGTGCCAACCCAAAATTCCAGTATACCAGGCCTTTCTCTAGAAAGAAAGCCAGGAAAATCCAGAGCGATTCAGATGAGGTATATTCCTGAGAGGAAACTTATTTGACCCTATCATCCTGACCAAACACTACAAACTTCTTGTTGCTTTCAAGCATCTATACTGAGGTGACAGTTTGTGGCATTTTCAATCTACTCTATCCCAATTCCTCAGTGTGAAGTGTGCTCCCATTACTGTGTTTTTGCCACCATAGTGTGATGGTGAGTCAGCTCAGACTCTGAGCCTTGTAACCTAAGGATCCTGGAGGAAGGCCTGTTGGAGATGCTGCTGATAAAGCTGATCCCTGCCGACCAGAAAGGTGATCTCCTTTATGTGGGAAATTTCCTGCACAATTTCAGACAGTGGGGGACAATGGAGCAGTTGCTGGAAATTCTCTTGAAAAACTGAGTGTTCCCCCTCCAAACCCAGGCTTGCTCAGCTACTCCTGGCTGAGTCTTGTAATACTTGGCACCTCTCTGAGCCTGTTTGGTTCACTGGGGTGTTAACAGGGGAGCTAAGTATGACAAAAGTGCACAAGCTGACTACTTTATTAGGACTGGGCCACCATGCCATTTCATTTCCCTCACAAGCTACTGGAGTCTCAACAGTGTGCTTACTGAGAAGTTGGATTTCAGGCATGAGTGAGTGGCACCCAATTGCCGCCCTCACCTGGTGAGGTCCTAGGAAATCCCATTTCCCAGTAGGAAATAAGGTTTCAGTAGCAATACAGAGGCCTGTGAAGTACTGGAGACAGAGGAAAAGCTGGGGGCTGAATCACTTTTGAGCCATCAGGGAGGGATTGTGATAACTTTGCCGGTGGAACCTCAAAGCATTTACATTTTGTTTGTGGTCCAGTGCTGCCACTTGAACTTGAACCCAGGTCTAAATGCCATCCCTTTGGTTTTCAAAGATTAGCACTCTACCATTTGTGTCATAGGACCAGTTCTGGCTTTTTACTCACTAATTGAAGACAAGTGCCTTTAGAGTTTACTGACTAGACTGGCTTTCAACTGTGATCTTTGGATCTCAGCCTACTGACTGGCTAATATTAGAGGCATGAGCATTTACTTCTTTATTTAGAGCATTTATTTATTTATTTATTTATTTAGAGCATTTACTTAATTTGAGGTGTGTTCACTTTGGACAGATGCATAGAGGCATCTCTCAGAAGCTTCTGGATGTGGGATGTAAAAGTCATCCTGTTCTCATGTGTCTCTTCCCCCCTCCTAGCATATAAATGCACATCTCTGCAGCACAGCCACAGCATTAGAGTCCTGCAAAACAGTAGCTTTGGTAGAAGGCTGAGGATAGAGAGAGAAGGCTCTCACTTTCCTTGTCCCCAATGTGTCCCCAGCATCGTGTGTTTCATATCTTCGATGTGAATGGACTTCTACCTCAGTGATTTCTACGAGTTCAAGAACTGCCACACCCTTACACAACTCAAGCTCTATATGAGGCTCCACATGCCGACTCGGAACTGCTCTTCCACTTACACATCCTTTTTGACCAGCTGGAGGAATGTGTGACCAATAAGACCAAGAAAAAGAAGACAACCTGGTCTGAGCACCTCAGAGGGTGTAAGTAGGAAGCCCATGTGGTCTAGGTACTGGTTGGCCCTTACTTCTCCCCAGCTTGGCAAAATGCCCTTTATGGGTGGTGCCAGCCAGGTAATGTCTGTCCTCTGTTTGAAAGGACTGAGGCATAAGAACTCATTAGATATACCCTACATCTCCTCAGTGTTCAGTCCAAACTCCAGTTCTACAGCTTCCTCCGTTAGAGCCTCATGGAAGTTGAGTGACACTTCAACTTGCAGAGTCCACTCCATCCACTCTGTACCAATTTCCATTCTTAGGTTTGGGTCTTCGTGGTAGAAGAGCTTCTCCTGAACTCCAGATGAAAAACCCACCAGTGGAACTGGTGACTGATGGAGATGGAGAATCATCACTGCACTCCAGAAAGCATGGGCCTTCTATAGAAAATACCGAACAGGTTAGGAGCCCTCTGGATATACCTTGTGCTCTGAACCCCATATGTAACAGAGTTGAACTTGCAGATACTCCGGAGGAAGAAAAAGAGCAGCCAGATTTCCTTCCATTTCCTTTCACAGTCCACCCAGAGTCAGTCCACGTGACTCAGAGCGAAACTCCACTTATTGTGCAGGCTAAAGGGCCACACGCTGGACTTATGAAAAATGTCCCCATCTTATGTGTGGGGGAAGCAGCAACTGTAGTCTCAATACTGGATTCATTGGAGGAAAATGAATCGATCCTCACAGAATATCCAGACCCATCCATCTCACTACAGGAAAACCAATCTCCATTTGACAAACCAGAATCCATCCCCCTCTTAGGAAGGACATTATGTTTCTCATGAGGAAGGAGACACTTCTGAGGCCTCTGAGGTAGCTTTACTGCCTGAAGGCAACTTGGAGGCCAGTCTGGATTTAGAGCTTCCCTGTCCCCTTCCTAAAAAGACATCTCTTTATCTTGCTCTCATGATTGTCATCAAGTATTCATTGTATTTACTTTTCTAACTATTAAAATCCCATTGTTAATATTATGGTGTACAGTTCTTCAGTCCTTATTATACTGTGTTTTACTTTCCAGTTACAATGTGAGGCCCCAGACACATAGATCCTGGGTAGGGCAAAATCCAGACAGGTCTTAACCTGTACAAGATAACCTTATTTGATATACACGAAACAATGGAATGCATGGAATCACCAAGAATCCAGGCCAGGCCTTCCTGGAGAGACAGGTCAGCTACCAAAGCTTAAGGACAGAGCAGATGTCTGGAAAGGTATTCTGTCAGTTGGGAGAAGGGCCAGAGTAACTGTAGTATTATGTGGGACTCTGTTCTGTGAGTTCAAGTCTGTTTATATATCCATTGAGCTTTCTACAAATATTTAAGAAAATTAGAACTCCACAATATTATCAAAAATGTACTTTGGCCTTGAGTGTGGCCTAGTTGTAGAGTGCTCGCCTAGTATACAAAAAGCCCTTGATTCAATTCCTAGGCACTGCATACACAGAAAAAGCCAGATGTGGCACTGTGGCTCAGGTGTCAGAGTGCCAGCCTTGAATAAAAAGTGGCCAAGGACAGTTCCTGGTCCCTAAGTTCTAGCCCTACGACTAGCCAAACAAAAAATCATATCATTTTTGATACATTTTGAATTAGATCTGATTTATTTAACCCTACTTCTTTTTTGCCAGTCCAGGTTGTGTGCCACCAAGCCAAACTACTGGCCTCCAACCTTACTATTTTTAATCATTTAATTTATTTACATAATCATATTTTATGCTCTCTGTATTAATACCATAAACTATGCTTAGTGTAATTATGGTTAAGTTAAAACATAAGAAATTAATAACTAAAATTCCTTTTTTATTAGTTTTATAGCATTAGTACAATTTTATGAGAAAAGTTTCCTAAAATGTTTATTTTATAGTTCAAGTAATCCATTTTGATAAATATATCAACCTATTCATTTATTTCAATATGTTTCAAACTATAGTTTTCAATAATGAAAATACAAATATATTTGTTGTAAATGAAATTTATGACTTGGGGGAGGGGTTTTGGGGGAAGAGAAAGAGAAAAGGAGGGAGGAGGTAACAGTGTTTACAAGAAATGTACTCATTACATATGTAATATCAATCTCTTTGTATATCACCTTGACAACAAAATTTTAAAAACCTATAATAATTTTAAAAGTCTACTTTGGGCAGAATTTTTTTGACAGTCCTGGGCTTAGACTCAGGGCCTGAGCAATGTCCTTGTTTTTGTTTTTGTTTATTCTTAAGGCTCGAGCTCTATCACATGTGCCACAGCACCACTTTTATCTTTTCTGTCCATGTTGTGCTGAGGAATTGAACTTGGGTCTTTATTCTGGCTAGGCAAGAACTCTTCCAAGACTTAACTCATGTCCCCAGTGGGAAGGAAGTTTTTCATAAAATATGTAGGAAATATGTACACTAAGGAAAAGCCATCAAAAGTAGAAGAAAAAAATATTTACTTAGATAGATAACGACATGCCAGTATTATGGCACATCTCTGTAATTCTAGCTTCAAGAGTGGCCTATTTGGACCGGGAGTTGGCTGGCTGAAGTGGTAAAGTGCTATCCTTGAGTAAACCCTAGGACAGTGCTCTGGCCCTGAGTTGAAGCCATAGGACATGCAAAAAAAATAATAATTTAATGCCAGTGACTGGTGGCTCACACTGGTAATCCTACCTACCCTGGAGGATCGAGGTTCAAAGATGGCCCAGGCATAAAAATCTGTGAGACTCTTATCTCCAAATAATCCAGAAAATTTGAAATGACAGTGTGGCTCAAGTGGTAGAGCTCTTGCCTTGAGCTGAAGAACTTAAGGAAAAATTCAGGCCCAGAGTTCAAACCCCATGACTGATAAAACAGAAAAGAAAAATAAAGCCCTATGCTAAGGGTGGAGTGTGCACTAGTGGTAGTTTGCTTGCCTAGTATGCACAAAGCCCTGGGTTCAATTTCTCTGTACTACATATACAAAAAAAGCTGGAAGTGATCTCAGAATGTTGGATTCTGAGGATCACAGTTCAAAGCCAGCCCAGGCACTAAAGTCCATGAAACTGTTACTTCCACTTAAGCACCAGAAAACCAGAAGTGGCACTGTGGCTCAGGTGTTTAGGGTTGTAGCTTTGAGCTGAAGAGCCCAGGGACAATGCCCAGGCGCACAAATAAAGTCTCACAACCAAATAGAGAGAAAGAGAAAGAGAGAGAGAGAGAGAGAGAGAGAGAGAGAGAGAGAGAGAGAGAGAGAGAGAGAGAGAGAGAGAGAGAGAGAAGCATCAAAGAGCCAGGCACTGGTAGCTGAAGCCTATGATTCTAGTTTCATATCTCTGGCCATAAAAGAAATGCAAATGAAAACAACTTTGAGATTCCACCTCACTCCAGTCAGAATGACCATTACCAAGAAATCTAGTAACAGATACTGGTGGGGAAGTGGCCAGGGGGGGATCACTACAACACTGTTGGTGTGAGTGTAAACTCGTTCAACCACTAGGGAAAGCAGTGTGGTGGTTCCTCAAAACACTAAACAGAGCTCCCCTATGACCCAGCAATTCCACTATTTGGCATCTACCCAATGGTCCAGAAAGAGGGACATACTAAAGCCACTAGCACAACGATGCTTATTGCAGCACTATTTATCATAGCAAAGATATGGAACCAACCCAGATGCCACTCAGTAGATGACTGAATCAAGAAGATGTTGTACTTATACACAATGGAATTATATGCTGCCATCAGAAAGAATGACATCATTGCATTTGTAAGGAAGGAGAAAGACTTGGAAAAAGTCATATTAAGTAAAGTAAGCCAGACCCTAAGGAACATAAGCTCAATGGTTTCCCTCATTTGTAATAATTAGTACATATCTAGGACTCTCCTAGCAGAGGATTACAATAACTCAAAAACCTAGGTATATAAGGTCATATAGGTTGAGACTAAATGAAAGGATCTCTAGGATATGGGAACAAGAGCTGTAACTTGTGTCGTTGTTGTTCTTAATCTTGTGTGATTGTTGTCCTTAATCTACTATGTTATTTCTCATCTCTTTTTTTGCCCTTTGGTTAATCTCAGAATGTTACTGTATCTGTTTTTTACCTGGCATATTGTATATATGTTTATTTGAAATAGGAAAGGGAAGGGGGGAAACAAGATGATGAGGAAGGGTTGGGTAGAGGGAACTGGGGACAAAAACATGAGTAAGGGAATCAATGTGTGAGAGTAATGCAACCTACTACCTGTAAATGTAATTGTAAACCCTCTACATATTACCCTGACAATAAAAAAGAGACTACAAAAAATATCTGTAGAAAATGAGGCTGGATGATGGAAACAACAAGATGCCCAACTACAGATGAATAGATGCAGAAAATGTGACAGACACACACACACACACACACACACGCACGCACACACACACACACACACACACACACACACACACACACACACACAATGGAATTCTACATAGCCAACAGACAAGATAAAATATTGGCATTCTCAGGGAAGTAGATTAAAAGAAAAAAATCATATTAAGTGAAGTAAGCCAGACTCAGAGGAACATAGGCCCAAGAGTCTCCCTAATTTGTCAAATTCAATAGAAACCTTGGGCTCTCCTAGCAGAGATTTACAATAGAACAAAATCTAGAGACATCGTGCCAAATAGTATGACACTAAATGTAAGGACCTCCAGGATAAAGAAACAAAAGTCATATAATGAGTGATTGTTGTCCTTAATGTATTATGTTATCTCTTATCTATTTTGCTATCCCTTGGTTATATTATATTGTTACAATATTTCACCTAGTTATCTGATATATTTCATATGTGCCTAATTGGTTATTTGAAATTGTATAGGGAAGGGGGGAAATCAAGATGATTGGAGGCAGGGGGGAAGAAAACGGGGACCATGTCATTAGAGGGGGTATCAAAGTTTGAGAAGTAATGCACTTTCTATCTGATGAATATGATGTAACCCTTCTATAAATTACAATAAAAATAAATACATAAAAAAGAAGATCTGCACAGAAAAAAATAATAATGGCATTTTCGGGAAGTGGATTAAATTAGAGTGAATCCTGTTGAGTGAGATAAGTCAAGACCAAAGGAACAAAAGGTGCATGGTATCCTTAATATATGGATATTAGATTCAAACAGTACTAGAGCAATGACTCAATAGTTGGTACCCAAAGTTATGGACATAACTACACAGACATAAAAATCTGAGATAGACTATATACTCTATAGACATGTGTTTTATTATAGATTAATCTGTATCTATGACATACAAAGGGTCAGCTTAATTTTTACTATATTCTAAAATCTATGTGTCAGTCATTGTATGGAGATTCCCTTCTTGAATACTTGTTTGTTAAACATGACTTTTGAAATATGATGTAAAAATCAATGTTAATAAAATCTTAAAGAGGCTGTAGGTGAAGACAACTAATGTATTTGCTCTAAGTGGTACAGAAATTTTCTTAATGAATCAAGGGGTTTTATAACAATTGTTTAGGATTTTGAGTGTTCTAAAATCAATGATACTTGTTGAAAGATGATATAGCTGACTGTGTAGATGGTATGAAGACATTACTGGCCTAAATGTAGAATAAAACATTGGTAAGTGGCTGTTAGCTGTCCAGATTCTACTGGAGTATGTGGAATGAATTTATTATGCACAAAGCAGGCTCTTAGTCAGATGAGGATCAAGATTTTGTGGTTCCATGAGATGAATGAGGAAAGATTAGGAAAAATCTGCTCAGATATCCAGATAGGCTATCTAAACTGAGGTATCTGGGTGACTTTTTTTCTTCTTTCTTGGTAGGTAGCTTGATCTTTGGACCTGGGTAAGGTCTCTTAGTTCTTTTTGCTCAAGACTAAGGTCTACCAGTTTTAGCCACAGCTCCACTTAGTTTTTTGGTGGATAAGTGGAGAGAAGAATCTTACAGTTTTTTTTTGCTTGCAGTGGCTTTGAATCACCTTCTCCCTGGCTAGCTAGAATGACAATTGTGACCCTCCAGCACCTGCCTAGTGATTTTTTCAAAATTAGACTTTCTTCAAAATCACATAACTGGTTCCTAGAAAAGTTGTGAAGCCTGACTTAAATGTGACAATCAAAGAATTTTGTCAGTTTGAGACACACTGTGCTGAACGTTAGAAATCTACCACTTGAGGTACAGTGGCACGTCCAGCTTTTCTTCTTATGTGGTGCTGAGGAATGGAATCCAGGGTTTCATACACGCTAGGCAAGCACTGTACCTTTGTACTACATTTTCAGCCCAATTTTTTTATGTTTTGTTTTTTTCAGTGTTGTTGCCTCTAAGGTACTGTATGATGTTCTTTCTTTTTCTTTGCTTTTTACCTCTTTTGTTCTTTTTCCCTTTTGGTTTATACTCTGTATTCACTGTGTTTAATTCGGGTACCCTGTGTCTTGTATATACGTTTATGTGATTTGGGAAAGGGAAAGGGTATAATAAAATGGTAAAAAAAAAAAAAAAGGAAAAAGTGTGAACCAATTGAACAGTGATACTTGGAAGACACTAAACGGAAATGAACTGAACAGCCTGGGTGGAGATGAGGCTGAGGGTCGGAAAACAGAGAAAAATGAGGGAGGGGGGTAACAATTTTCTTAAGAAATGTATTCATTATTTATGTAACCATATGCCAACTGTATATAGACTTAACAAAAAAATTAGCTTAAAAAATAATTTAGCCAGGTATGGTGGCTCACATTGTAATTGTAGCTACTCAAGAGGCTGAGATCCGAGGATAGCAGTTCAAAGTCAGCCTGGGCACTGAAGTCCATGTGACTCTTACCTCCAATTAACCACCAGAAACCCAGAAGTGGCCCTGTGGTTCAAGAGGTAGGGCAGTAGTCTTGAGCTGAAGAGCTCAGTGGCAACACCCAGGTGCAGAGTTCAAGTCCCACGACTTGAATGATGAATGATACTAGCCAGGCTCTGTGTGCTCACACTTGGAATCCTATCTACACAGAGGACAGATGTCTCAGGATCAGGTCTGAATCCAGCCCAAAGAAATTCCATGAGATATTGATTTACAGTTAACTACCAAAAATGTGGAAATGGAGATGTGGATCAAGTGGTAGAACACTAGCCTTAAGCAAAACAAAAACAAAAACAAAAACGTTCAAGGACAGTTCCCAGACACTGGCTTCAAATCCCAGGACTTGCATAAAACAAACAAAATGTGACGCTGAGTCCTCCATCATTGGGTGTTATAGATCAATATATTTGATATGAGTCTTAGCAATTAAGTCCCTAGCTAATGCTCTGCCCTGAAATTCTGCTTCATAGCTGATTCATAGAATTTCAGCATCATTACTATCTCCTCCCGGTTAGCATAGCAGTCTATTACTGAAAATTTAAAAAAAATCGTTTGAGTAATCCTAATAAATCTGTGTATCATTTGCACACACATAAAATCAGCAGCAGCCATGTTCTACTCTTATCTAAATGTATTTAATCCCTTCTTGAGTTAATGAGCCTTAAAGACTGAAAACTATGGAATAGTTACGAACCTAACAGTCACCATTCTTCTACCTAATATTGTAATATAAGTTTATAAAAGCAAGGACTATTCTGAAGTGTGCAGATGATAGCTTATAATTATAATATTCTCATGAAGTAGGGTTTACAGAAACATGTTGCTTGCTTTGGGAAAGCAAAGGGAAGGAAAAATGATATAAGTAAGTTCCCTATTTATCAGAAGAAAAATACTATTGGGTTTAGATCAACTTCATTCATCCCGTGCTGATGAAACAAATATTAACAATTTCAGAGGCCAATCACTTCATTGTGATGCACAATCAGCCAGCTTAGATCAATCTTCCAAAAAAGGAAAAGGAATAAATGAGAAGCAATTAAGGTTTTCAAAATGAAGTAGCTGGTGGTGGCAGCTCACACTTGTAATCCTAGCTACTCAAGGCCTGAAATCAGAGGATTTGGATTAAAAGTCCATCTGGGATGAAAATCTTCCTGTCTGAAACATCAGTTCTGTGCCCACAGCCTAGCTGATGCACTCTGCCCACCAATTACCAAATACCAAAGACCATCTCTTATCTGAGATACTGGCAAACGTACTCACACATTATTTCCTCTTTTGGAGATAGTTGAAACATGTATCAGAAACATTTCCCTTGCTTCAGAGTGGAAGTGGAAATATGTACTCACTAGAAGCCCATCTGGTAAATTACAGTCAATCATCTTTCCTCACATCTTATCAGTTAGATTGAACAATGAGTGTTTGGATCAGAAGAGATGTGGATGAGCATACAGGTTGTAAAAGCTGAGATCTGAGGATTCCAGTTCAATATCAGTCCATGCCATGAATTCTGTAAGATTCTTACGTCTAAATTAACCAGCAAAAAACAGAACGTTGAGTTGTGATTAAAATGCCAGAGGCCTAAGCTTTGCATAAAAGTGCTAAGGGGTAGCATCCAGGCCATGACTCAAGCCACAGCACAGGCTCACATACGCAAAAACTAACCCTGAGGACAACACAGGATACGCATATGTTTGGGAGGGATGCAGATGGATGGGATGCTGATTTCATTTACCTAACATTTAGTCTCAACCATTCTGTACAGAGCAGCCCTCTCTGTGAAAAGTCCTAAGTAAAAATGGTCTCAAGATCAGGAGATACATACTTGCACCACACTGCACATTTAAAATACAAACACACGGCCAGGAGTTTAGCCAAGTGGTATAGTGCTTGCCTAGCCTGCACGAGGACACGGATTTGATTCCTCCCTACTACAAACATAGAAAAATAGCAGAAATGGTGCTGTGGCTCAAGTGGTAGAGCTCTAGCCTTGAGAAACCCAAGGACAATGCCCAAGCCCTGAGTTTAAGGCCCAGGACTGGAAAAAACAAAAGAAAACAAAGCAAAAATAAATAAATAAATAAAATAAAAAGACTGTCAGTAGGGCTGAGAATGTGGCTTAGCGGTAAAATTCTTGCCTAGTGTGCATGAGGCCCTGGGTTCAATTCCTCAGTACCACATAAACGTACTCAAACTCTACCAGTCTACCACTAGGCCACCTCCCGGCCCCACTGACAGTCTTGAGCAAAAAAAAAAAAAACCCTAATCTAGAGCTCTAGACCCGGGGTTCAAACCCTAGTACTGGCCCATTAGCACCCTAGAAGCCCAAACTGCAAAAATTTTAAAACAAAAATGTGAAAATGTTATAACTTTTCAGCAAAATCCAATGAAACAACATAGGGTATAGTTTGTTGAAGATTTGGTAGAAAGACAGTAAACAAACAAACAAACAAAACAAATCAAAAAAACAAAAACAAAACCCACCAAAATTCAATATGAGCTTATATGATGCAAAAAATAGGCCACCAAAAAGAATTTTCCCATGCCTGGCATGGTGGTGCACCCTTATAATCCTAGCTACTCAGGAGGCTGAGATCTGAGTATTGTTGTTCAAACCCAGTCCAAGTACTACTTTCAATGAGATTTTCATAGACTTTAGTGAGAAAATTTTCCACCATAATCTGGAAGTGGTGTTGTAGCTCAATGCGTAAGATGGTAGTCTTGAACTGAAGAGCTCAGGAACAACACCCAGGTGCGGAGTTCGAGTCCCATGACTGACAAAAAATTCCCAGGAAATAATGTTCCTGGGGTTGGAAGTTTGGCCTCCTGGTAGAGTGCTTGCGTAGCATGAATGAAGACCTGGGTTGGAGTACTCAGCATCACATACAAAGAAAACAGAGGAAATGGTGTTGTGGCATGAGTGGTAAAGCACTTGCCTTAAAAAAGCCCCAGGACAGTGATCATGACCTGAGTTCAAGCCCCAAGACTAACAGGAAAAAAAAAGTTCCTTAGTATCCATGACAAGAAGATTTAATTCTATGCTTTTCAAAAAAAACAAGTAAAGCAGGCTGGTGGCTCACACTAGTAATCCTAGCTACTCAGGAGGCTGAGATCTGAGCATCAAGTTTCAAAAACAGCCTGGGCAATACAAAGCCTGTAGAGTCTTATCTCCAATTAATCACTAGAAAATTTGAAGTGGGGCTTGGCTCAAGGGTAGGATAGTAGTCTTTAGCTGAAGAGTTCAGGGACAACACCCAGGCGCAGTGGTAGGGTGGTAGCCTTGAGCTGAAGAGCTCAAGGACAAAGGCCAGGTTGAGTTCAGGACCCACAAAAAAAAGAAAGAAAAAAAAGAAAGAAAGAAATTTAATTGACAAACCATTCCTTAGTAAGAAAGACACACATCAACAACTTCTCTCAATTACTTGTCAAATCTGGAAGGAATTCATGCCTATATTTGTGTCCAAATCCTTTGGGTAGTTTTCCAGACATGTTCCTCACTCACACAATGAGAGGATGAAAATGTTGGATCAGTGAGTACTCAAGAATAAAGAATTGTTTCCCATTATACCTGGCTTGCCTCTGCCATGAAGGATTTCTCTGTATAATTTCCACAAGTCTTTGGAAAAGATCTTACATTGGGTTTCTTTCCTGTGTGAGTGCTCTAATGCTAGCTGAAGGCTGACTTCTGGTAGAGAGACTTCCTCCAATGTTTACATTGACAGAGATTCTATCATATGTCCAGGTCTCTCTCAAATACCTGTAGAGGTGTGACTTCTGGTAAATGTTTTCCCACATTATTATACTCAGGTTCTCTTCTATGTATGTTCTCAGAGGCACCGAAGACTGACTTCTGAGTAAAAGTCATTGCACATTTGCTCTATTCATTAGTTTTCTTTTGTTCTATGTGAGTCAGTTCTATGTGAGTTTAGACTTGGGCCTCTGAGTACCAGCAGCCGGCAATGCTGAAAAGGCCCTGAGCAAGAATTTTACACTGCTTTTATAGGGAAAATACAATTAACTGATTGGCTATTTGACTCAAACCACTGGTTGAATCAGAGCTCAGGTGTCTAACCACTGAGCACCAAGCTGTTACCACCTGGGGTTCAAGTACATAGCCCTAAACAAACGGGGGGAGGTCATTCCCAGAACATGGAAGAATCTTGGCACAACAGTCCCCCCTTTCCCATGATACTTTTAGAGCCAATCTTGGATCTATCTAGTTAAAATCACACAAGGGCCTAAGGGTCCAGCTAAAACAAAAAACAGGGTTATCAATCAAGGTGAAAAATTCCTTCACATTACTCCCTTTCCCATTTTAACACCATTAGGTGGAAATGCAAAACTATGATTATTTACCCACAAAAAGTCCCTGTCCAAATACTGCCCTTAACTACTATTGATTTTGGCGGCATAACTTAATTTTTAAAGGGCTACTTTTGGTCCAATCAATCTTCCAAGCTGTTTTGGACAAGGGTTCTCTGTCTACTTTGAGGGCGGTGGGTGTTGTCAGGATGACCTGAAAGGGTCCTTTCCATCGTGGCTCCAGATTTTCTTGCCAGTGGCGTTTCAAAAGTACCCAATCACCTGGTCTATAGCAATGAGGCACCAGAGGTGGTTCTGTCTTGTACAGGTCCCTCAGCTTGAGGGAGACTTCTTGGTGAGCCCTTTGCAGGGCGTGGAGTGAAAACAAAATTCAAAATCACCATCCTCTTCTTTTCTAACAAGTTTTTCTTTAAGATTGGGTATTATAGGGGGAGGTCTACCAAACATTATTTCATAGTTGGTAAGTCCTAATTTAAAAGGGGAGTTTCAAACCCTGAAGAGAGCATAGGGGAGAAGAGCTACCCAGTTTGCACCATTCTCCATGGTCAATTTGGTCAGGGTCTCTTTTAATGTTCTATTCATTCTCTCTACCTGTCCTGAACATTGGGGTCTATAGGCACAATGTAATTTCCAATCTGCCCCAAGTATGGAAGCTAGTCCTTGACTTACCTTCGAGACAAATGCAGGTCCATTGTCCAAACCTATTATTACTGGAAAGCCATACCTAGGTAAAATGTCCTCAAGTATCTTAGCCACTATCTGTGCAGTTTCCCTTTTAGTGGGGAAAGCCTCAACCCATCCTGAGAAGATATCTACAAAAACTAACAAATACTTATATCCATACTTCCCTGGTTTTACTTCAGTAAAGTCTACCTCCCAATAGGCTCCTGGCTTATCCCCTTGCTCTCTTGGCCCTAAATTTTGCTGATTACTCCCTACATTATTAAGCTGACATACTCTGCAACCTGAAATAATCTGATCAATTTTGACGGTTGCTTCCTTAATTCGTAGTCCAGTTTGTCTTATTAAGTCTTGCATCTTTCTGGCTCCCAGATAAGTACTACGGTGAATTTTTTCGTAACACCTTCGTCCCTAATTTTTCTGGGAGTACAATGTGACTCCTGGAATCTCTCCACCATCCATTAAGGAGCTGTACCATACGTAGTTTCTCAATTCATTGCAAGTCTTCCTCCGTATACCCTGAGATCGGTGGTAAGACTCTGGGTCCTGGGTCTGGGAGCTGGAGGGCTAGAGCTGCGGTTGGAGTTAAGGCCACCTCCCGGGAAGTCTGATCAGCCAGATGATTGCCCCTGGACACTAGATCTACAGGTTTCTGGTGTCCTGGGCAATGGACTATTACCAGGTTCTTTGGTTCCCAAAGAGCAGCCAGGAGTGCCAATATTTCCTCTTCATTTTTGATAGTCTTACCTTCGGCTGTAAGGAGGCCCCTCTCTCTGTATATTGTCCCGTGTATGTGGGTGGTGGCAAAAGCATACCGACTGTCTGTATAAACTGACAGTCTTTTATCCTTACCCAGTCTTAAAGCTTGGGTTAAAGCCACCAATCCACTCTTTGTGCTGAAGTTCCTGCAGGCAGGGACTCAGCCCAAATTACTTCAGTCTCTGAGACTACTGCAGTCCTTTTATACCTCTGTCCTTGGTGTATAAATCTGCTTCCATCAGTGAACCAGACAATCTCCGCATCTGGCAGAGGCTTATCTTGCAAATACTCTCTTACTCCATGCATTTGGGCCAAAACCTCAACACAATCATGAAGTAGAGCTTCCAGGTCTGCATCGGGCAGTAGTGAAGGTGGGTTAAGGGAAGTTGGAGGCTGAAAGAGAATCTTAAGAGGGTTTAACAATAGTCCTTGATAAATAAGCCAGGTGTTACTGAGCCATCAGTCTGGGGGATGTTTGAGAATGCCCTTGATAGCATGAGGTGTTGTGACCTTTAACTCCTGCCCCATGGTTACCAGTTCCCGAGCCCACCATCCTTTGAGTTGTCCAAGAATATTTATTTATTTCTGTAGCCCCCTGCACCCACGATGTAGCTATGGAGAGTTTTTTCTTGAGGCTTAATAAGGACCAAATGCTGAGCACCTGTATCCACTAAAAACTGGACAGGAGTCCTCTTCACCTACAAAGTTACCCTAGGTTCAGGGAGGGGATCCAAACCCCATCTCCCCTAGTTCTCCGCATCATGAGTGACTAATACCGGAAGTTTTTCGTTGCCACTGATCCTATCTGTTCTGTTTATTTTTCGGGCATTCCCTAGCCCAGTGACCAAACTCTTTTCAGTAAGTACATTGATCTTTGCTCAAATCCGGACCTGGAGGCCTTGAGGATTGTGGGCCACGTGAACCTCTTTGTGGTGATCTTCCCTGTTTTAACTACAACAGCCAATACTTTAATCATTCTCTGTGTTGTTCTCAGCTGTTTCTTCTCTGGAGCATCCCTATTATTAAAAACTCTCCAAGCAATCCTGAGCAAGTCTTGGATACTTTTTCCTTCTAGGTCCTCTAATTTCTGTAGCTTCCTCTTAGTATCTGAAGCTGCCTGGTTAACAAAAGTCATAACTACAGATGCCTGATTTTCAGGGGCTTCAGGGTCCATTGGGGTAAACCGTCTAAAGGCTCCCATTAATCTCTCTAAGTACTCAGAAGGAGTTTCTGCTTTAGCTTGAAAAACTGAATACACCTTAGCCAAATTACTGGGCTTGCGAGCAGCAGCCCAGAGACCCGCCATTAGAGTCTGGCGATACACCCGTAGCCTTCCCCTACCTTCTGTCGTGTTGTAGTCCCATTTATTCGAAATGCAAGAGTGCACCAAAAGTCTCAGATTTCTACAGACAGGTGATATTGATAAACAAATTCTCATTTAAATCTCTAAAACTTTAACTCAAGGAAATAGCCAAATTCCCTAATACCTCTGGGCTAAACAAGATACAATATTTACAATATAAAGAGCTCTACTCAATTACATTTAAAGCGCACAAAATTAATATCAGCTGTACATTTCCCGAAAGTTTAAGAGTTTTGCCAATCTTACTCTTACAGGTGAGAACCAAGTTCTTTTACAAGGTAATTTAGCTTGTTGCAACTGCTGCCACACGGGAGCGGCCATGCAAGCCTGAGACCTAGAAATACCTTAAAAATAAGACAAAAGTAAAAACTTTTAAGTATCCTCAAATTTTGATGGCATGCCTGGCAGCAGTCAGAGTGAGGAAGACACCTGGGGCCCTGAAAACTCTCAGGGGATGCCTCCCCATGAAGACTTCCATTCTCTGGCAGCCGGCCAGCCAAGGCCATCCTACCTATCAGGGGGGCAAGAGTAACACCTAAGTCCTGGGGGAACCAAGACTGATGCCTCTGTCCTGCCTTGTCTTAGTGACAAGGACACAAAAAACAAGAATCCATAAAAACATCTAACAAAATATTTAGAGCTGGTACCAGACAAGACAAAAACCTCTAATAGAGAAGCAGAGACCTTTAAGTAAACCCCAAATTTTCTCTTTAAAATGTTGCAAGACCAAGTCTAGGTTAACAGTGAGGAATTTGATCAGGGTGGCCAGATCATCCTGGTAAGAAAATTTTTCTCCCTAACCTTCCAAATTGTGGGGAGGCTGCAGGTGCCCTTTGAGGACAAGAGGGTCTTCTGAGCCTGACCCTTCTCGGCTGGGAGCAGCACCCAAACTGAAAGAGAAACTAAACAAACAACAGAAATAACATGTGCGCCCAGGCTGATAACCAGAAGGGAACTGTTAGAGGGACGGTCGCAGCACAATCCTAACAGTAGTTCCCCAACACAGTCTGGGTGGGCTATCAGACCAGAGGGACGGTTGCAGCATGGCCGTCCTAACAATAGTTCCCCAATACAGCCTGAGTGGGACCATCAAACAGAGGAATGGTCGCAGCATGGCCGTCCTGACAATAGTTCCCAGAAGGGCACAGGGGACGTCTCCCACTGGCCCCATCAATAATCTTATAGCGCGTCCGCCAGGATTCTTCGTTGACCCAGATACAGAAACTATAGGCAACCCAGATTAACAGATTATCAGATAAAACATAATACACAGAAACAAACAAAGCCGGCCTATTTACCGCGGTTTTCTACCACCCCTTGACTAGGCGTCTGAGTGGACTTGGGGGTTCCTGGTCCATGGACCAAATGTTGTACCCGAATTCCTAGAACCCTGAAAAGACCACCAGGGGCCACAGTCAAAGCTAAAGAGCAGGGGTTGTTTACGAGTCTAGACTCGGGTCTCCGCGTCCCAGCAACCGGCAACGCTGAAAAGGCAAGAACCTTTATCTTTTTGTGTATTCTGTCATCATGACGTCTTCTTGGTGAAGGATTTTCCACATCTGTTACATTCATAGTTTCTCTCCTTGGGTGTGTGTTCTGATGCAAACTAAGGTATGACTTCTTAAAATACTCTCCCACGGGTACAAAGTTTGATTATATGGGGAGTAAATTCTGGTGTACTTAAGTAAAAAGACTGTGGTTAGCCATATTGTATTGACTATAACAAAATAGCTAGAAAAGAGTTTTGACAGCAGCTTATCATCACAACAAATAAAGCTTGTTTTATTTTTTTTTAATTTTTAATTAATTTTTTATTGTAATTAGTAAAAGGGTTACATGATATTTGCCAGATAGAAGGTGCATTAATTCACATACACTGGTGCCCTTTCACATGTCTTGGTACCCATTTCCCTCCCCCCCAAACCCCCCACCCATCTTGGTTTTCCCCCCTTCCCTATCAAATTTCAAATATCCAAATAAAAATAAATTCAATATATCAGATAACAAAGTGAGATACTATACCAATATGAGGTAACCAAGGGACAGCAAAGGAGATGAAAGAAGGAAGATGGCGCCGAGACAATAGGGACGCTGCCTAGCTTTCTCTGACAAAAAGAGAGAACCAGGCAGTCCCACGTACCAACTACCTAAAGAAATCCACAACAACAAACTCAAAAAGCAACGGAGAAGACTCAAACCGGAAAAGAAGTCCAGATAAAGCTCACATCCAACTTTCTCCAAGAATTCGGAACGTGAGGACCCCTCCCCACCTCTTGCCCAAAGCCGCGGAAAGCTGCGGAAAGCGGCTGCTGGCACCGGACCAAGCCACGAAAAGCGGCTTGAGCGGGTGCCAGCTCCACGTGGGGAAACCGGTTGCGGGCACTGGCTCTAATCCACGATAAGCTGTGGCAGTGGAGGGCACCAGGCTGGGAGCCCAATGGCTGCAGAAACCAGCACAGAACCGGGCCAGCGAACGGCGGAGGCAGCGGAACCCAGACGCGGAACCAGAACAACAAGCAGCGGAGCCCAGACACAGAACACAGGCGGCGGCGGAGACCCGAGGGGAGTGAAAGACTCCCCACCACTGTGGAACACCCGCAGATGGCCGCAGAGGCGTGAGTAATACAGCGCGTCCCCAAACACATCGGGAAAGCGGAGCGGGTGCCAAGCAATACAACTTAACTCAGACCCCTCCACCCCGCCCGAGAAAGACTGGCAGGAGCAGGGGGGCAAGGAATTTAGAATCCTGTCCCTTCCCTCAACAGCCCCCTCCCCCAGGCCATTGACTGGAGATTGACAGGCGGGCTACCCATAAGACCCAGCACCCCACCAAGGGAGGCGGGGCTATCCCAACTCCCACCCGCCCAACGGGCTCAACCCCCAGCCCTCTCACTGGAGACTGACAAGCGGGCGGACCCTAAGACTCAGCACCCCAACAGGGGAGGCGGAGCTGTCCCAGCTCCCACCCGCCCACCAGGCTCCTCTCCCAGGCCACTGGATCTGGAGAGTGGACGGCATTGGGACCCTGCCTTACAACAGTGGGTAGGGGGTGCGGGTAAATAGGAGCCTGCATCTGCCCCCACTCAATTCTTGAGTGGGGCATCCTCCAGCTGGGAATCGTGAGCAAGCCACCACCGAGGGCCCCCCCCCACAGTCACAGACTCTGACAAAGCAGTGGAAACACAGTAGGGATCTGAAGGGCCGACCAGCAGCCAAGCTCACCTTCTGAGAACCAAAAAGGCGCGGCTCTGCCCTTGGAGCCCAAGTCCCAGCTGGGCCCCGCCCCTGGGAACAGAAGGGTCTCCTGCTGGTCCTGCTGAGAGCCCCTGAAACTCTCAATCCCCAGACCCTTGGCTTGGGGCCGCCCCTGGAAGCAGCACAGGAAAACGTCCGCCAACCACGCATGGACAGAAGCTCGCAGATCCATCCCATGGTCCACTGTGAGGCCACTGGTTGGGCTAAGAGCTAGTCGTGCGGCAACACATACGTTTTATTCTAATACTTTCCAAACTTTGTACTCAAATACGCTACCTACTTACCCCCTGACCTCTCTCATTCTATTTTTCTATCTCTGGACCTCTGCTCCTCTTTCAACCCTTATACTGCATGGATCTACACTTGATGGCTGTTGAGCAACACTGTATATCTAGGTGTTTAATTATTCTCTAGGCTCAGAGGGACTTAAAGACAATAGAGATTGGATTGAGAGGCTTATTGTTTTGGATATAAATCACTTATCAGTGAATAGTTAGACTAGTCAGTAACTGCACAAAAAGAAAGAGTGATAACCCCAATCAAAACTTGTGAACATCTAGAGTCTGCCAGCTACAGAGGTCTAGGTTGGTTATAACTGAAAAACTATAATCGTGTTTAGTATTAATCTTGCTCCCATTTTCAAATGGGCAGAACACGAAACTCAAGAAAAATGTCAAATCAAGAAACAACAACCCCCACCCCCCCAATGTAAACAGGCAATGGAACAGTCACTGGCAAACCTAGAGGAGAGTCTTCCAAGTGCTACACAAATGCAATTGATAAACCTCATTAATGAAAAATATGAAAATATAAAGAAAGAGATAAGGGAGGAAACCATAACTGAACAAGAGGAAACCATAAACAAGGTGATAAGTAAAAAAGAAGAAGCCATAAAGGAGGCCATAATAAAGGCTGTTCAAAGAAAGATGGATGAATTCATAGAATCCACAAATAAAAAGGTGACCGAACTCCAGCAAATGTTCAAAGAAAATAAAGCTACTGAGCTAACCACTCAAATGGAAATCAAGGAGATAAAGAAATCCATACATGATCTAAAAGAAGAGATGCAAGGCATCAAAAATGAGCAATTAGTAGCAAGGGAGATGAAAAATAAAGTAGATAGCTTTGATAGCAGGTTAGACAATGCAGAGGAGAGAATTTCCAGGGCTGAAGATAATTTAGGTATTATAGAGAAAGAACAGAAAATGAGTCAATCCAAATCTAGGAAAAATGAGAAAGCGCTCCAGGAGGTACAAGACACAATCAGGGAGCCTAATTTAAGGCTAATTGGTATTGAGGAGGGCGTGGAGAAAGAGGTCAATGGTATTGGAAATATACTTCAGGGAATCATCTCAGAGAATTTCCCAAATATCCAGAAGGGCAGACCCATCCAGATACAAGAAGCTTTTAGAACCCCAAACAGACCTGACCAGAAAAGAACATCCCACCGCCACATCGTAATCCGAACTGGATCAATAGAAACCAAAAAAAGAATCCTAAAGGCAGCCAGGGAAAAGGGTTCAGTAACCTATAAAGGAAAACCAATCAGAATAACCCCAGATTACTCAGCAGAGACCATGCAAGCAAGAAGTGACTGGAAGCATATATGTCACGCCCTTAAGTCAAAGCTTGTTTTATAATGGTAGATATATTAAGAATGTTTTCATTTTGAGCATGAACTATATTGGCATGTCTCTATAAAAATTTAAGTAGAAAAATTTAAACTGACACCTTCTGGATTTGAATTTAACATTTCTTCTTCTTTATTCTGTATTTCAGAATGAATGTAAGAGCCCATAGTAAAAATATGCTAACCTCTTCCACCTGAATAAACTAAATTCTGATGAGGTATTGGATAAATGAGCAGAACAATCTTTCCCAATCTCTACTTTTCACCTCCCTTCCTGTACTCAGACTATTACCAAAATGTTGGTTTATACTTTGACACCTGAGAGACTGCCTGGTTCACATACGTTCAATGTAATGGAAGGAAAGACACTCATAGACATGACAGTGTGGCAGATGTGAACTTAAATTAGGAACCATCTGAAATAAGTAGAAATAAATCTATGAGGGCTTATTTGAAAGATTGAGGGTATTGACATCTGTGATCAAAACGGTTTCCCTCATTTGTCATAATCAGTAGAAATCTTGGGCTCTCCTAGCAGAGATTTGCAATAGAGCAAAACCTTGATACAAAAGGCCATATAGTAGGACGCTAAATGAAAGGATCTCTAGGATATAGAAACATAAGCCATATAATGAATGATTGTTGTTCTTAAGGTACTATGTTACCTCTCATCTATTTTGCTGTCCCTTGGTTATCTCATATTGTTACAGTATCTCACTTTGTTACCTGATATATCAGATATATTTGTATTTGGTTATTTGAAATTGGATAGGGAAGGGGGAAAACAAGATGAGGGGCGGGGGTGGGGGGGAGGGAAATGGGGACCAAGACATGTGAAAGCATATCAATGTATGGGAATTATTGAACCATCTATCTCGTAAATACCATGTAACCTTTCTATTAATTACAATAAAAATATATGAAAAAACACTCTCCCACATTTATTCATTCATATGATTTCTCTCTTCTGTGTGGCCAATGATGATCCCTGGGCTGTGCCGTCTGGGTGGATTCCACATTTGTTTCATTCAAAAGGCTTCACTCGTGTATGTTCTCTGAGGCACAATGGAATGTGACTTGTGCCTGAAAGACAGTCCATGTTTATTACATAAGGATGATCTCCTATGTGGAGATGCCACATTCTTTATATTCATAAAGTTTCTCTTCTGTGTGAATTCCCTATCGTTATTTTTTTGGTCAGTCCTGGGGCTTGAACACAGTCTGAACACTGTCATTGGGCTTTCTCAAAGATAGAGCTCTTCCACTTGAGCCACTTATGCCCTTTTCTATGTATGTGGTACCAAGCCATAGGACCTGAGTCTTCACGCATGCTAGGCAATCACTCTTGCAACTAGGCCAAGATCCTGACTCAGAACATGAGAGTCTTATCTCCAGTTAATCATTAGAAAATGAGAAATGGGGCTGTGTGTCCAGGGGTCGGGCAGTAGCCTTTAGCTAAAGAGCTAAGGGAACAGCCCAAGACCTGTATTCAGCCTTTAAGTTTAAACCCTAAAGCTAGCAAAATAAAAAAAATCTCAAGGACTCTCCTGCCACATCTCAGATCTCAGCCTCCTAGCAGCTAGGATTACAGGCAGGTGCCACCACTGCCAGGTTTGAATAACTTTAGTGTCATCCCAGGAATGTGGAATCCCCACAACACTGGTAGGAAAAACAGACATGTGTTCAACAGACATGTGCTCAGAACTTAGTAGAGTTTACAGGTAAACAGTCTCTCTCAGACATTCCAAATTATTACTTGATACTGATGCTTTAATGGCTCCTAGGGATACAGCGAATCACAAATGTAGACACTGTATCAGGACATTTATAATGCTTTCTAAGTTGTTTTTACTCTCGGTGTGTATATAGGTTTTATTACAGTCTGGAATATAATGATCTACTATAAATAGAGTCTTTTGTTATTATATAGGTGATGTACACAGGGATTATAGTTACATGTAAGTCAGGTAAAGAGTACATCTCTTTCTTTCTTTCTTTCTTTCTTTCTTTCTTTCTTTCTTTCTTTCTTTCTTTCTTTCTTTCTTTCTTTCTTCTTTACTTTCCTTGCCAGGCTTGGACTTGAGCTCAGGGCCTGAGCACTGTCCTTGGGCTTTCTCAAGGTGGGAGCTCTACCACTTGAGCCTTAGCACCTCTTCCAGCATTTTTCTATGTACATGGTAAGGAGGAATCGAATCCAGGTATTCCTGCATACTAGGCAAGCACTCTACCAATAGGCCAAAATTCCGGTCCTTTTTGTTTTTTCAATTCATTAATTTTCTTCTTAATTTTTTTTGGATTATGGGGCTTGAACTCTGGGCCTGGTTGCTGTTCCTGAGCTCTTCAGCTCAAGGCTACTGTCCTAGCTTTGAGCCACAGTCTCACTTCCCATTTTCTAATGATTAATTGGAGATAAAAGTCTCTGGGGCCTGTAATCCTAGCTAGTCAGGAGGCTGAGATTTTTGGATTGAGGTTCAAATATTGTCCGGGCACAAAAGCACCTAAGAAGGGCCTGGAATTTAGCCTAGTGGTGGAGTGCTTGCCTAGCATGCACGAGGACCTGGGTTCAATTCCTTGGTACCACATACATGGAAAAAAGCCAGAAGTGGTGCTGTGGCTCAAGTGGTAGAGCTCTAGCCTTGAGAAAGTCCAAGGACAGTGCTCAGGCCCTGAGTTCATAGTCCAGGCCTGGCAAAAAAAAGCACCTAAGACTCTTATCTCCAATTAGACACTAGAAAATCCAAGTGGCTGAAGGGGTGGGGCAGTAGCCTTGAGCTGTAGAGCTGAGGGACAATGCCCAGGCCCAAAGTTTGAGCCCCATGACAGACACAGACACACACAATACCAAAACAGTAGAAAATTTTACCCTTAGGCACATTTGAAATTGGACTCATCCTTTTTAGGACTCAGCAGTCAATAGCGCTAAGGGATAATAAAATAGACAGGTACCTCTATACTTAATACACACTTGATAAGACATACAAGGAATATAATCAGAAGTCACTGAAGGAAAATAAATGAGTTAAACGCCACCATAAATAAATAGGTAAAAACTATTTATGCAATAGCTTATCATACACCTAATTTAGAATCTTTCATTTAAAAGGATAACATATAGAAAGATGTACAGGTAACATTTTGGAGTGTACTATAAGAACCCCAATGGAAAATTTACCTTGAATAATAAGAATATTATATTTGGCTCATTGAAAGCAATATGCATGTATGCTGGATACCATAAGATCATACTATGAAAAGAGTTCTTAATGGTATCTGCATTTGATCATGAGAAAATGTTTTTAGCTTTACAATTACAAGAGGCAACTTTGTTTCATCCTTCTGTACATTTAAGAAATATATACAGGTAAAACAAATATAGAGAAATGTAACATCATTAACTAAAAGAGAAGGCACAGCTTGTGCATTTTGTTTTTTAAAATATGTTGATTTGGGGCTGGGAGTTTGGGCTAATGGTAGAGTGCTTGACTAGCATGCCCAAGGGTCAGGTTCAATTCCCCAGTACCACATACATAGAAAAAGCTGAACCTGGTGCTGAGACTCCAGTGGAAGAGCTCTAGCCTTGAGAAAGCCCAAGGACAGTGCTCAGACCCTGAGCTTAAGCCCAAGACTGGCAAAGGAAATAAAAGCAAATAGTTCATTTAGGTAGCATGTCTATGCTTGACAAGACTTAGAAAATTTTTAAAATCTGGAACCATGTGTTATTTGTACTTTTATTATCACTATTGAGGTGTTGTACAGAGGGGTTACCACTCCAAAATTCATGTAATGCCAACATTTCACTTTAAGTGAATTTGTAGCTGGCTGGAAGTGGCTACTGCCTATAATTCTAGCCAATTAAGGGTTTGAGATATGAAGATCACAATTCAAAGGTAGCCTATATGGGAAAGTTGACACTTTAATCTCTAGTTATCCATTAAAAGTTGAAGTGAGCTGTGGCTCAAGTGGCAAAGTGCTATCCATGTGCAAAAAAGCTCAGTGGCAATGCCCTGAGTTCAAACTCCGTACCAGCACAAAAACCAACTTCTCAGTTCTGAATCTTAGTCCTCCAGCCAGACTTACTCTACAAAGTCTTCCAGATAATACTGTTGTGCATGTAACTTTATTAACTCAAATTAAATACACCCTGACATCAGACAGTGAGCAGACACTCACCAGCAGTTCTTACTTGTTGGAGTAGGTGTCATACAATCCTACTTTCCTGTCCTCAGTTCCAACACCTGAGCAATCTTCCTTGTTTGAGTGCAGTAGCACTAAAAGGAAAGAGTTTCCAAATGAGAACATAGGACACAAGGGGAATAGAGTGAGAATCCTTAAAATACTCAAATGGAAAAATTTCTGCCCTGGAGTTCTTCAAATTTTCAATTATTAAAAGAAAAAAATATAAACACAGCTACATACACATAAAAACCTATTATTCTACAGATATAATGTTTTATTTAATAAATTAATATATCTATGATATACAAACCCTTAGCCTAATTTTGATTATGTTCTAAAAACTAAGTGCCAGCGATTGTATAGAGATTCCCTTCTTGAACCCTTGTTCGTTAAACATGTCATTTGAAATATGATGTAAAAATCAATGTTTATAAGTTCTTTAATAAAAAAAGAAAAAAGAACAAAAGTAGCTGGGCTCACACCTATAATTCTAGTTATTCAGGAGACTGAGATCTGAGGATCATAGTTGTAAACCACACTGGATAGGAAAGTTCTCAAAACTCTTATCTCAACAACTAAAACAAGTTTGAATCCTCTTGCAATCTCATCTCCCACAAATGATGAGGGTTTTGTTTCCAGGTTTGCATCACTTTGTAGATATTTGGGAATCTAAATGTGCACGGACACAGTAATAAAATAGTGAGTTCAAACAAATGATGGGCACACAAACGAGAGGCACCAGCACCCGGTAGCCTCCCTGGGTGCAGAGCCAGCGAGGGGAAAGCTCTGGCATCCCCCATGATCATATGAAGATGGGGAGCTAAGAAACCTGGAACCAAGGCCAGAAGAGAGGACGCGGTGACTTCTGAATGCCGCCTTCCTTCTCTGGTGCCAGTTGTTTCTCAGCAGCCAGGTTCACTGTGTGCCCGTGCGCATGCCTGGCACTTCTGCACCAGGGCCCAGGACTGGCCACAAATGCATGTTCCTGTGCAGCACTGGGCTAATCTTGCAGTGGTCCAGCTCCAATTGCAAGTCAGCCCTAAGGCTAGCAAAGCCCAGTGCCAAACCAAAGCATGGAAAAAAAGTAATTTCAGAGGCATCTTCCTGGGTTTGAGCACCATCCTATAAGATCAGGGGTTGTGAGGGGCGCTCTTGCTCTCTCTGTACCTACGGGTCTTGGGCCTTCAACACAGTAACCTGGTGCAGTTCCTGTTTTATTTTTCTGTTTTTCTCTTGACTGGTGTTCTTCCACTTGACCCATAGCACCACTTCTGCCTTTTTTTTTGTCAGCCATGGGACTTGAACTCTGGGCCTGTGCACTGTCCCTGAGCTCTTCAGCTCAAGGCTACAGCTCCACCCCTGGAGCCACAGCACAACTTCCGGTTTTCTGGTGGTTATTAACCACCAGAAACCGGAAGTTGTGCTGTGGCTCAGGGGCTGGAGCTGTAGCCTTGAGCTGAACCAGAGTCCTCAGGAGACAGTGCACAGGGCATGAGAAGCCCTGGCCTGCTCTGACAATAGATTTGCATGTGTACACATCCTGAGTTTTGAACTCAGGGTTTGGTCAATGCACTTGGGCTATTTTGCTCAACATGCCTGCTCTACCACTAGAGTCGAAGCTCTACATTTAGTGTTCTTAGTATTTAATTGGAAGTAAGTCTCACAGCTTTCCTATCCAGGCTGGCTTTGAACTCTAATTCTCAGACCTTAACCTCCTTAGTAGCTAGGGTTATAAGCATGAGACAGATGCCAAGCCTGTAATTTTACCTACATTTTCCTTGAGCAAAGCAGAATACTACGTGAGTTACAATAGCCAATGAACTCTTCTTTCTATTGAATTGTGCTACTTTCTATAACTATCTTTTTTCCATGCCAAGAGAATTGACGCAGCTTCCAAGATGACCCACTAAAGAAAACTAAAGAAAAATTTGCCTTAGCAAATTACATCTTCAGTGGGACAGAATAAGATTAGCCAAGATCTAGAATCATTTGAGCATATACAAAAGGGTGGAACACAATCAAATGTGCTAAGCAGAAGACTAAAAATTGTCTGTCTCAAAAGCTTTCTCACCGCCGGGAGTTTGGCCTAGTGTAGAGTGCTTGCCTGGCATGCACAAAGGCCTGGTACCACATACATAGAAAAAAATCTGGAAGTGGATCTATTGCTTAAGTGGTAAAACTCTAGCCATGAGAAAAATCCAAGGACAGCGCTCAGGCCCAGAGTTCACTCCCCATGACTGGCAAAAAATAAAAAATGATTCTCAGCTCTGAATGTTTAACAGAAATCCTGAAAAGTTTAATATGCCAAGTGGGAGAGGCAGGGCACCTCCAATGAGCCACAGACCACCAAAATCTTGATAGAGGTGGAGAAATTAAAGGAAGATTGGAATGGAAGCAAGGACATACAAGTGGTTGTGCTAAGACATCACTCCTGAGAATAGGTGGTGTGTAGACCTGAAAACAGCCATGAATCAAGGATTTTGATTTCATGCGCAAATCCTTAAAGTACTGACTACTTACAAAGTATATTTTATAAAACAGCTCTGAGATAATGGCCCATATTGACTGGTAAAATATTCCTGTTCAGTATGATCATCTTTCAGTCATCAAATTAGGTTGTTTATTCTCACATATATGCAATCATGAACAGAAAAAATTAGAAAACAAAATTCTGTCATTTCTGCTGGGGTGGAGGGAGGGGATCCAAGGGTTCCCTTTTATTTTCAATTACATGAATGAAATCAGGAAAGAAACAGGCTCTTTCCTTACTCTTCAGGCATTGAACACAAAACAAATATACTTAATTTCATCAGATGATTTTGTGTGAGATATCAATGTTCAAATCCAAACTCTCCTTGGTTAAAGAAGGAAGAATAGAGTCTTTTTTTGATGGGGTGGGTTTTTGGTTATTTTTTGTGGGCTTGGGTGTTGTCCCTAATCTCCTGAGCTCAAGATTTGTGCTCTACAATTTGATTCACAGTGCCACTTCCTGTTTTTTGGTAGTTAATTGGATGTAAGAGTCTCATGGACTTTAGTGCCTGGGCTAGCTTTAAACCACGATCCTCAGATCTCAGCCTTGTGAGTAGCTAGGATTACTGGCATGAGACCCTGGCACCTAGCTGATTGTTCCCTTTGTTCTAGACACCTGTTGATGGTACTTGTAGTTGAGACTGATATCTTTTGGGTGTAGAGATAGTGAAATTCATCATTTTTATTTAGCATGCCTTTAAATAAAGGATTAATAAAAAACAGATGTTGCCTTTTTTCTTTTGCCAATCCTGGTGCTTGAACTCAGGGCTTGAGCGCTGTCATTGGCTTTCCTCAAGGCTAGAACTCTATCACTTGAGCCACAGAACCACTTCCAGCTTTTTTCTACTGATGTGGTACCAAGGAATCAAACCTGGATCTCGATGCATGCTAGGCAAGCACTCTACCACTAGGACAAACTCCTGGCCACAAATGTTGCTTTCTTCAAAACCAGTGTCTGTCCATCTTTGAAGTAAAGATTTTCCTATGCAAATGTGCATAGATAAGGGAGTTGCTTTAGTAAATCCCACCCCCACCCCCACTGCCAGCATTAGGTATCCTTAAAATGATAGCTCAGAGCCGGGTGCCAGTAATTCATACCTGTAATCCTAGCCACTCAGGAGGCAGACTGATAGATATCAGATAGAGATCAATAGGTAGATTGATAGGTAGGGAGATAGAACAAATAAAGCTAAAGCTATGGCTCAAGCATGTTTGCCAAGTATATGGATGCCCAGGACATAAACACTAGTAAGGCATAAAATGTATAAATAATAATCTGTGACTAGGAGCATGGCCTAGTGGTAAATTGCCTGCCTAACCATCACAAGGCCTTAGGTTTGATTCCTTAGTACCACATACATAAGAAAATGAAATGAGGCCTTGAGTTTGACCTAGTGGTAAAGTGCTTGCCTAGCATGCATGAATAACCGGGTTTGATTCCTTGGTACCACATAGAAAAAAGCCAGAAGTGGTGCTGACGCTCAAGTGGTAGAGCTCTAGCCTTAGAAAGTCCAAGGACAATGCTCAGGCCCTGAGCCCAAGCCCAAGACTGGCAAAAAAAAAAATAGAAAGAAAATGAAATGATCCTGGGGCTCAAATGGTAAAGCACTTACCTTGAAAAAGCCCAAGAATTTTGCCAAAGCCTTGAGTTTAAGCTCCAAGCCTGTCAGAAATAAAATAATGAAACAAGCAATATTTCATGAATGGTGATTAAAACACCTGTGTTGTCTGAGATTTGTCTTCCTCACACTACCCTGATCAATTACGTGTAGTTCACCATATAGAATATCAAAGTTAGATAACATTCTGAGACTTGGCTAAAATAGTTATTAAAGGTTTTAATCCTTAGGGAAATGCAAACGTGAACTACTGTAAAATATTTGGAATACTACAGATTAGTTGAGACCAAGATCAAACTGTACACAGATATTGAAACACACAATAAATATTGGCTTTTTATAAGTAATAAATTTAATTTATCTGATAGTTTAAAAAACTTCAGTTATATGCCAGGCATAGTGGCTCATGCCTGTAATCATGGGAGGCTGAGATCTGAGGATCGAGGTTCAAAGCCAGCCCTGGCACTAAAGAGAGAGAGACTCTTATCTACTATTAACCACCAGAAAAACAGAAGTGGTATAGGATGGTAGCCTTGAGTTGAAGAGCTCAGAGACAGCATCCTGACTCAGTGTCTAAGCCCCATGATTGAAGTAAAGAAATCATTTATAAAAATATGTAGTGTAGCCAGGCTCTGTGGCTCACACCTATAATTCTAGCTACTCAGGAGGTTGAGATCTGAGGATCACAGTTCAAATCCATTCCTAGTACTAATACTCCATGAGACCATTTTTTGGGAGAGGGAGGCGTCATCAGGCATGAACTTGGCCTGGGTGCTGTCCCTGAGCTGTTCAGCTCAAGGCTACTGTCCTACCCTTGAGCCAATCCCCACTTCCCTTTTTATAGTGGTTAATTGGAGATAAAACTCTCTGGTCTTTTTGTGCCCCGGCTGGCTTTGGACCTTGATCCTCAGATCTCAGCCTCTTGCACAGCCAGGATTACAGGCATGAGCCACAGCACTGGGCTAAGTCCATGAGACTCATCTCCATTTACCCACCAGAAAACCAGAAGAGGTGCTCTGTCTTGAGGGGTATGGGAATATCCTTGTTTGAAGAGCTCAAGGACAGTGCCCAGGCCCAGAGTTCAATTCTCATGACCGAAAAAAAATAAAAATATGTGGTGGAAGCTGGGGCCTGTGGGCTACTCACCTATACTTCTGTCTATTCAGAGGCTGAATCTCAGGTTCATGCTATAAAGACAGCCTGGCCATGGGACAGGAATGTGGCTCAATAGTAGAGAACTTCAGACATCAACAAGTGCTGGTGGGGATGTGGAGAAAGAGGAACCCTATGTCACTGCTGGTAGGAGTGTAAATTAGTACAGCCACTGGAAGACAGTTTGGAGATATCTGAAAAAACTAAAAATAGAACTTCCCTATGAATCAACCATGCCACTCCTGGGCATCTACACTTTGCATAATAACCCGGAATATGATAAGGACACCTGCACAGCTATGTTCATCACTGCACTACACAATAGCCAAGTGATGGAAACAACACAGGTGCCCCACTACAGATGACTATGTATATGTATATATATATATATATATATACATATATATGGGTATATATATATATGGGTATATATGATATATATACCTACAAAAATGGAATTCTACATAGCTTACAGACAAGATAAAATGATGGCCATCTCTGGGATGTGGAAGAAATGAGCTAATTATGTTGAGTGGGATAAGTCAAGATCAAAGGAAAAAGAGATGCCTGCTCTCCTTGATATGTGGATACTATATCCAAACAGTACAAGAGGAATGGTTCAATATTTGGGTACTCAAGGTTATTGACACTGTCTTGGAAATGTAAATATAACTACATAGGCATAAAAAAATCTATGATGTCATATATACTATATAGACATGTTCTATAAATTGCTATGTGTCTATGACATACAAACTCCCAGTTTAATTTTAATTATGTTCTAAAATTTATGTGCCAGTGTTTGCCTGTAGAGATTCCTTTCTTGAATACATGTTAAACATGACATTTGAAATCTGATGTAAAAAATCAGTGTTAATACAAGGCCGGGAGTTTGGTCTAGTGGTTTAGTGCTCGTCTACCATGTACGAAAACCCAGGCTCAATTTCTCGGTACCACATACTTAGAAAAAGCCGGAAGTGGTGATGAGGCTCAAGTGGTAGAGCTCTAGCCTTGAGAAAAATCCAAGGGCAGTGCTCAGGACCTGAGCTTAAGCCCAGTATTGGAAAAAAATAGTAGAGAACTCTCCTAGCATATGTGAAGCCCTTGGTTTGATTCCTTACTACCACATAAACAAGGATAACACTGTGGAGCTATGGCTCAAGCAGCACAGTGGTAGCTGTCACCAAAGCAAACTCAAGCAGAGTTCACAGGCTCTGAGTTTGAGCCAGAGGCTATCAAATTAAAAAAATAAGAACCTGGCAAAAAAGTCTGTGAGAATTACATTTCAAAATCACCTTGCCCACCTTTAAAAAAAATAAAAGAGAAAAAATAGATCTAATGATCCATTGACGTACACATCAAGTGGTAGAAGGCAAGCCAGAGAGAGTGTCCAGATCCTGACTTGAAGCCCCAGATCTGGCACCAAGGGAGAAAATAAAACTGGTGGAATGACATTTTTTCGTTTGGTGCCAGTTTGGGGTCTTGAAGCTAGGCCTATGGTCTGTTCTTGAGATTCTTTGAAGTCAAGATGAAATGGATCATGTCCCACATTATGTGTTTGGTGTTTTGGTTGGTTGTTTTTTGCTGGTCCTGAGGCTTAAACTCAGGGACTTGAGAATTGGCCTTGAGATTTCTCAAGGCTTATGCTCTGCCACTTGCACCACAGCACCACTTCATTTCTTCTATGTATGTGGCACCAGGGAATCAAATTCAAGGCTTCATTCATGCTACCACTAGGCTACACTCCTGGCCCTCACAGCTAACATTAGTGAGTTTTCACACTTGACCCAGTGTTCCAAAGGCACCAAATGGGAAGCTTCAGAAAGCTGGTCATATGACCAGGATCCCTTTCCATTCTGATACATATTCTTCATTCTAAACAAGAAAAAAATGTGAAACAAACCCCAGGGGTGTCACCTGCCACAAAATCAATACCTATAGCACAAATACCATTGCTTGAAAATAGTACCTCAGATTTTCTTATCTCTTTACATAAAAGCATATCTACTCATATATTAGAGGTTGAAGTTAGCAATCTCAATGGTACCAAGTCAGCCAAAATGACTTCTGTATACATGGAAGTCTAGCCCAAGTGTTCTGTGTAAAAAGCTAATATGTGCAGCAAGCATCTTGCCAGGCCTTTCTCCAAACAGATCCCTATATCAGCTATAGTATCATCTTGGAAATCAACAGTCCAGGTCATACTCATGCACACTTAGAAAATCTTCATGAACACCTCCAAGGAAAGGATCAGCTTACAGCATAAAATTGTAGTGAAGACTTACCTCTACAACTTCAAATTCTTTCACTTCATATTTGCACAAAGCAGTCTGGCTCACTGGAGGCAAAGTGATTCTCTTATCAACCCTTTACTTTGGTGGATGGAAAGGGGAAGTTATCCCAAAGAAGAGCTGGGAGCTTGAGGTTCAAGCTGGACCAGCTTTGAGACACCTGTTATGTAAAATACAGCTTACATATATGAACACCAAGGGTCCTATCTTACCACAGTCTACATCCTCCATTGCCTGCATTCCTTTGGCCCTCTGTATTCACCAGTAAATGCAGCAGATTCACTCCCACAAATGCAGCTCACTGGCCCCTCATGAAGGACCTATATGCTGGGACATCAGATTGTACATGGAAAAGAACAATGTTGGGGTCAGGTGTTTGACCTAGGGGTTGAGAGCTTGCCTAGCATTCATGAAGACCCATATTTGAGTCCTTGATACCACATACATAGAAAAAGCTGGAAGTGATGTGGCTCAAGTGATACAGCTCTAGCCTTAAACCCCAAGGACAATCAATAGTCAGGCTCTGAGTTCAAGCCCAGGACTGGAAAAAAAACCTCTTATTTGTATTCAAGAATTTTATCAGGGAAATTTTAATAAAATTAAAACAATTTATCATATAAAAATTAGACATCAATCAATAGTAAAATATTTATCAGGACCAGGGGTTGGGGGAGGAGGTAGGCTCAAAGTTGCCTGCAGGCAGAAGGGCTAATTCAGGCTCCACAATGGTATCTACCAACTTATGAAAGAGAAGTGCTCTTCCTGACAGTTATTCAGTTTACTAAACGTAAGAATGGAGAAATTTTCCATTAATTGCACAGGGCTTGGTTGATCCTGCTAACCAAGAGCTTTGCAACTTTGCACAGTTTGTGCCAGATCTAGGCAGCATTAAAGTAAATGGAAGAAAGTCTACTCGATCTTCTTCAGAAGTATCTCTGGCTCATTCTGCCACATTTGGGGTTAAGAACAACTTGGGTGTCCATACAATTCAAAACTGAGTTGGGCCTTTCTACAAATGAAAAACCGTACACCATCCACAGGCTTCAAACAGATCTCCATCTTTCACCATCGCACGCACCACTGGTGGGTACTAGGTCACGAGTTCTGGGGTGACTGCATTCTGTAAGGCCAAATTTGAGAATGGAACTAAATACATGATTATTAGAAAAGGTTTGTGGTGACACAAAGGCCATGAGGATCTAATCAGAAAAGCTGTAAAATGTAAATTTTGACTGAATATAAATGAGGAAGTAGGGTGTATTTAATGAGTGGCCATGACTGTTTTCTTTCTAAGAGAGAACACACATTACCTGGAAGAGAATACCCATAAAAGGCAATTGTGCCAAACTGGTAGTAATAAGGACAATCACCAGCCTGGGAGGACTTTCCCTAGGGACCTGGTTCCATCCATACTCACAAGCTCTCAGGCGCCCACACAAGGGCCTTGTTCTTGATCAATAGGTTATAAGTTCTTCCAGCTGGTCAAGGAGAATATGTAAATGGAGGAGCAGGTCCAAGGAGGGCATGTTGAGCATCATGTAGAACATGAGTTCATTCAGGGTGTGTCTGTTCTTGTGATCACATCATGAAGATGGAACAAAGTGTGCTGTGGGCAGATTGGTGAGAGGAGAGTGAGCAGTGCTTTCCCTGTCATCAGTACTTTCCCACCAAAGCCCCTTTCTCGCTCAAATCCCATGCAGAGGCTGTTCATCTTAGATGCACACATGAAACTTGTGAAAGTAGACACTTCTGCAAGCAAAATAATTTTCACCACTCAATTCTAGAAAATTCTAGAGTACAAGTCTTCAAAATTTCATTGAGTGGGACAATTTTAACACTGATTGTAGACTTTCTGCACAGAGCACTCCCTGTCATCCCTGAGACCAGAAGCATACCCACAAGTGTGTGCTCTGCCATCCACTCAAGTCCCAAGACTCAACCCCCTGATGCAAATCACAGTTGGTGTACAAAGTAGAAATTTGCACTTGGAGTCAGAAAGTCCAAGGATCCAGTTTCAAGAACAGCCCTTCCCTTGGCCCCAAGCCCACTTTGCTTGCTCATCTTCCTTTCAGTTAGGCCGGAGTGATTTGTACCTGAGGAAGAAGAGGAGGAGAAAGTCACTCTCTGGCTCTCTTTTTCTGAACTAAGAGGACATCTACTTGGTTGGTTAAATCACAGTTGAGAATACATAACAAGAAGCCACGTGGGAAAAATCTATAATTTTCTCTGAAAAATTGAATAGATTTGAATGAATGTGTTCAAAATAAGTGCTCTGCATGGTGACAGTGGCTTGTGCCTAAAATCCTAGCTATTTAGGAGGTTGAGCTCTGACGAACAGAGTTCAATACTAGCCTGTGAAGGAAATTTCCACAAGAATGTTATCTCCATTAACCAGCAAACAGCCCAAAATAGAGCTGTGGCTCAAGTGATGAGCACTCCATCATTTCACCACCAAAATCAGAGCCAAAAAACAGGTCCTGAATTCAAGGCAAAGATCAGAACCAAAAATAAAAATGCCTCATATATCTGTAAATGAGGAAGCCCAATATCTCCTTTTCTGGTGGTTCAGTAGACACAGGGTCCTCAGTCTAATCTCTTCCTAGCTGTCCTCTGTCTACATTACTGCACAGGCCTCCAAGATTGCTTTTGAAACCTTAACTAATTGGAAATGTGGTTTCCTAGGACTGCATCCATGTGAGGGCTGAATTTGTGTGCCAGTGTCTTGTGTCTCTGGTCATAGCCTCTCAGTAAGTAGACCTCTGAGGCTTCTGTAGCTTCTGAGGGTAACGACATGTGCTGGGTGGTCAGGTCTTGGAAATCAGACAAGGTATACAGTTGTGTTATCCTACATTCCCAAGAGAATACCCCAGGGGCAACACAGATTCTGAAATTCCAAGTATTCCCAAGTCCCAGCCCGGAAAGGCTGAGTAGCCCTGAGCTTGAGGAAGGAACACTCACTTTCGAAACAAAATAGTCAGCACTTGCTCCATTGTCCCCGAGTCTATAATTGTGTAGAAAGCTTTGAAGAAAGAAAAGATTGCCTTTCTGGTGTGCAGGGACCAGGTTCATCACCAGCATCTCCATCAAGCCTGCCTCTGGGCTCCACATGTTACAGGGCACATTCACAGTCCCGCCTGAGTCATTGTCACTCTAAGGGTAAAGACAAAGTATCTTTTACAAGTGGAAATGGGAGCATATTTCAAATTGAGTAATTGTGACAGAGTAGATTGAAAACCACACAGAAAATATTCTATCATTATTGGCATTGAGAAGCACACAAGAAAAAGGTACCTTGACTATATCTCTACTGAGTTGCCTTGTGTTTCCACTGATTTCTTGGTGGAAAATAGACTCGGGTGTTGAACTGGTGGCTGGGCATGGTTCCCACCTCTCCAGGCTTGAGAGACACACCCATACCCCAATTTCCTGAGACCCGAGTCTCCTGACATTCTCCTAGAGCACGAGAACATCTTTCTCCTTCCAGAGTCTTAGGCCAAGTGAGCTGGCTTGACCAGACTGTCAGTTATAGTTACTGGCTACCAGGATTCCATGTTCCTTTCCATTGTGAAGGAGGTAGGGTCACTGCTCAGGGCCCGATGACCTAAGCCGCTTCTCACATAAGACCTACCTGAAGACAATCTGGATGCCAAATCCCCCTTCGCACCGCACAATGTGTACACATAGACAAAGTAAAAGTCACACCTTTTCTTTTGAATCCTGAATTCTGCACCTTGGCCTAGGTTCTGTCCTGGACTGTGCTTCAAGGAGCCATTCCTAGGTCACATCAATATCTTCCTTGTCACCATTCCTCTCCTCCTGTAGAAAACATTTTGTCTGACTGTGCCATGGAATTTCTGCACACTTTGCTGACATTAGAACTGAGGACATTGTTAAGTGTTTATAACTTAAATATCAGATTTCCCTTGAAATCGCTTTGTGGTGCCATCTAGAGCAACTACACATACTTGGCTAATGGAAAATAAAGACATATCTGAATCAATGTCATGTGTTCTCATATGTACTCAGGAACATATGAGATTAGAAATATCTTGCCTCTGGCGCTGCACAGGTGAACATACCTTGTGAGATCCCATTTTCTACAGAAAATGCTGGGCATGGTAGGGTGTGCCTGTCAGCTACTCCAGAAATATAACTGGGAGAACAATCTAGGCTATTCTGGGTAAAAATGAGACCCTATCTCAAAATACCCAGAATAAAAAGAGAGGAATGGATCCAGTGGTAGGTCACTTGCCTTACACATGGGAAGTCTTGAGAATTTATACACCAATATGGATAGAGTAACCCCCCCCACACACACAGACACAAATACACTGGGTTCCGGTGCTTCATCACTCTAATCAAAGTTACTCAGGAGGATAGGATATTTTGTTCAGGGTTTTGAGCCAGCCTGAGCAGAAAAGTTCCCTCTAATTATCCACCAGAAAGTGAAAATTAGATATTGGATGAAAGTTGTAGAGAAGTAACATTTCAGCAAAAACACTTAGGGAAAGTGTGCAATACAACATATATAAATAAACATGGTTAGAAAAATAAAATATGATCTGTCAAAGGCATGACAAGTTCAACATTCAGATCTGGAAGCTGCTCTAGGCAACCTAGTGTTTAGTAAATAAAATACTGGATTTGCCCTTTCACTGTCCACAACTATGCTACTATGGACTTTAGAAACTCTGTTTAGTTAAGATTCTCAATTTATTACAACTATTTTTTAGGTATAGTGTATAATGTAAGTTATTACAGGCAGTAGGCTATCCAGTTTGAGAATATTCTCAAAAAATCTAATATATAATAATGATTGTAAAATCTATTTTTATTTTCTTTGATATGCACTTTCAATTTTTGCTTTGAGTTCTTTTCTGATAGCAGTTAGGTTAACATACATAGCTATCCTGTAACTGTAAATGAATTTCCTTTATATATGTACTCACAATTTTTTCTATCTTTATACCTTTTTATATTTGTTTTCCTATTAAATTCTCAGATACAAGCCAACACATTAACCTACACTAAGGACTGTTAATTCTCTCTTTTCCACTCAGCATCTTTTCCCTTGAAATGTTACATTCAAGGAACTGTCTCCTCTCATAATACTTCTTCTGAAGTACTCTCTCAGGGACCCTATGTGTCTTTTAGCACTTTAGTTTAGGATGATAAAATGAAAGGAAATCGTATCATCTAAGATAGTGGGTAGGAGGTATTACTGAGTGGCATTTATGGAATTGGACATGCTGCCATACACGCGACAGGTACCACTGTCAAGTGATCCCTCTTTCACAGTACACGTGAAAATAATGCATCGTGCTACAGAGCCATAGTAACACAAACAAGTTGTTAGCGGCACAAAAATAGACCCAAAGATCAAAGGAACAGATTGGAAAACCCAGAAATAAAACCACATACTTACATTTTTTTGATCTTCCCCAAAGGAACACAAGACATACACAGGAAATGCCTCTTAACTATTGGTGCTGTAATTCTAGCAACTCAGGAATCTGATGTCTGATGATCAAGGTTCAAGGACAGTCTGGGCAAGAAATCCATGAGACTCTTTATCTCTAATAAACCCCCAGGAAACCATTAGTGGCATTGTGGCTCAGAGTAGTAGAGTGGTATCCTTGAGCACAAAAGCTATGGGACAGCATCCTCAGATGGTAATTTTTACTTAGAGCTAATTTTGCATCTCACTTTGCAGGTATTTGGGGGCTATGTTTATACAGACTAACAGGTAAAGTAAATGAGTTCATCCAAATGCCAGTGCTCACACCTGTAGAATCATGGTTCAGAGCCAGCCCAGGCAGAAAAGATACTGTGAGACTCTTACCTCTTGTGAAGTACTCAAAAACCAGAAGTGGCACAGTGGCTCAAAGTGGCAAGGTGTTAGCCTTGAGCAAAAGAGCTCAGTGACCATGCCTAGGCCCTGAGTTCTATCCCCAAGACTAAAAGGAAAAGAAAGACAGCAAATATAAAAGGTGCATACAATAGACTATAGACTCAGAAAGAAAGATTAAATTAACAAATAACAAATATCATCAACAACAGTTCTTTGAAATTTGTAAATGGGGAATGTAGCAGAAAAAATGATGAGAAAACAATGATTCATTTCTAACCACTCTTGTATTATTTGTTTTGAAATCAGTTACTGTGTTTATACTAAACGGGAATTTAAGTATCATTTTAGCGAAAATCATACTTATACATGTATTTTAATCTGAATTCCATATTTTACCATTTGCCTTCTAGTACATTATCATTCTCTTTTCATATAAAACATATGTACCCCTTTACTTAATATTTCACATAATTCCAGCATGTGATTATATCATAACTCCTTAAGTTCTTCTTTTCTCCCAATCCCCTCTCCTGCCTATCCTAGTTCTGAAACTCGAGGCATCACTCATGCTAGGTAGGTGCTGTAGGAGTTGAGCTGCACACCCCGCTCTTTTTGTTTACTCATTTTTATAGTAGAGTTTATATTTATGACCAGGTCAGCTTGGACCACAAACTTTCTTTTACCCTTTCTAAGTAGTTGAGATAAAAAGCACAATTGGGGCCAGGAGTTTGGCCTAGTGGTAGAGTGCTTGCCTAGCATGCATGAAGACCCAGGTTCAATTCCTCGGTACCACATACATAGTAAAAAGCCAGAAGTGGTGTTGAGGTTCAAGTGATAGAGTGCTAGCCTTGAGAAAGTCCAAGGACAGTGTCAAGCCCTGAACCCAAGCCCAGGACTGGCAAAAAAAGATGCACAATGCACTGGGTTCACCTATTGCTTGAGATACATTATTGTGAACGTTTTGCCTAATCCTCAGTTTTTCAGTATCTTTTTCTTTTTTGGTTTGGAGGTGGGATCATGGGGCTTGAACTCTGGGCCTGCGCATGGTATCTGAACTCTTCAGCTCAAGGCTACCACCCTACCCTTAGACACACAGCCCCACTTCGCCTTTTCTAGGGATTAATTGGAGAAAAGAGTCTCTTGATATCGAGGTCCTCAGATCTCAGCCTCCTGAGTAACTAGGATTAAAGGCTTGAGACACCACCCACAGCTTCTCAGTACCTGAAGTAACTAGGAATACATGTGACAGTTGCCATGCTTGGGTCTAATTAGTAACAATTAAAACACATGAACAAAGTTTTAATAATTTTAAATGTTCATTTTGGGGACAATGGGTGCTTTTAGTTTCCTAGTTTCAAATTTCACCAATTTTTTAAAACTTTTTATTTCCCAGAGTTAAGAAACAGATAATTTTTTTAAAATAAAGCTGATTAAATATTTAACAAAAACAAAAAGCCTTAATGAAAGCATCCTTGCCAGCATGACTTTGGGCATGACATTTTGCAAAAAGATTTGATCTCATAGTTGTTTTTTATGGAGAGTATATTCCATGCACAGATCTTGTCGTCCTTATCATGTATTATGAAACAGCCTATACACAGGATAGAAAGCCAGGCTGTCTGAAAACCCATCAAAGGAAATCAGGGTGGCCATGTCCCAACTTTTGATCTGAAATGATTTGAGGATAAGGGCAAGTTAAATATAAAATCAAAGCAGAGAAATAGGAAAAATACATCCATTGAGATCAAAGAGTGGGTAAAGTTTGTGTGTATCATTACAGTAGGTATTTGAACAACCATCTTTTAGTATTACAAAAAAAGAGCAACAAATGAAACCTCAAAGGCGCCTTGGAGCATATTTATTTCCAAGGAGGAACAATAAATGCAGTTTGGTGTACTTGAGAATTGAGTATCTAACCTCTTAATCCTGTCAACCTAGCCTTTGAATTTTGTCAATTGTTTTTTCACTCTCTTATAGCACTGGAGGTTTCATTCAGAAAACTAAATAAGCACAAAAGCCTCAACACAACAGAAAAGTAAAAATTAAGTGGCTATTGTCTAAAATGCAGGGTATATTCTACTCAGAGGAGATTCCCTTTCCCAGTGCATGCCTGACATTTTTAGTACTGACACTAATAGGACAGAGTTCTGAAGCAGAAAAGGAGAATGCCTGACCCCCTTTAGTCTCACTCAAATTAGAAATCACTGTTCTATGAAGCTGACTGAAACAAACCACTTCCTACATCCTAGCCATTGATGTAGAAAGTAGCAGCTGATGGTCATCTTCAGTTTGCAAGGACATAAACTGAACACAATTCTGGAATGATTCTCCCTTTTTGCGGATGTGCTACAGAGAATCTATTTCCATCCTCCACACTGGGTGAGAACCCACAGCAGTAACTCACCTCTCTAAGGGAAGGACAAAACCATTAGCTCTCTCTCACACAAGCAATTTGGAATGAGTTATGATGAGCAAGCATCTGGTTTCTCAGTTGCAAAATAATTTCATGGTTTTTCTTTCTTGTCTGTCAGGACTGTGTCTTGAACCCAGGATTCTTCCTCTCTCTTGGCTTTTGCCCTTATAGATAACATGCTGCCAATTAAGTCATAGCACTACTTCTGGGTTTCTCACTGCTTAACTGGAGATAAGTCTTATGGTATTTCCTGTCTGGGATGACCTGGAATCCTGATCCTCAGATCTCAGGCTCCTAAGCAGAGGATTATAGGCATAAGCCACTCAAGTCTGCCAGAAGTGTTCCTATGATAAAAATAAAATGGCACTGGGAACAGTGGTTGACACTTGTAATCCTAGCTACTAGCCAGACCCTTTTTTTGGGGGGGAGGCAGTCCTGAGCCTTGAAACTCCAGGCCTGAGCACTGTTCTTGGGATTTCTCAAGGCTAGAGCTCTACCACTGCAGCCACAGCACCATTTCGACATTTTTCTATATATGTGGTACCAAGGAATAGAACCTGGGTCTTCGTGCATGCTTGGCAAGTATCTTACCTCAAAGCCAAACTCCTGGCCCAAGAAGGAGAGACTCTTAACTCCAGTTAATCACTAGAAAATTGGAAATGGGGCTGTGTGTCCAGTGGTAGGACTTTAGCCTTGAGCTAAAGAGCTAAGGGAACACCCCAAGTCCTGTGCTCAGGCTTTAAGTTCAAACCACAGAGCTAGCAAAATAAAAAAAGTCTCAAGTACTCTCATGCCACATCTCAGATCTGAAGTCTCCTAGCAGCTAAGATTACAGGCAGATGCCACCACTGCCAGGCGTGAATAACTTTTGTGTCATCCCCAGGAATGTTTTCTCCCCACAATGCTGGTAGGCAAGGCAGACATATGTCACAGGGCAGTGGGCACTGACTGCACTCAGGTTTACACATAGGTGTGAGCACACAAGAGCTAGCATCTTTGAAAGGAAGAAACCTATGGGCTGTAGGTGGAATAGTGTGCAGTGGTCAAAGCGTGTACCCTTTTCAGGGCAGAGAATACTGAGGTGCTGGGGTCAAAGCAGGTCTTGGTGTCCTGAGTCCCAGGACAAAGTATGTGAGAAGCCCCAGACCTGGGGAACAGTGTACCAGCGAGGCTCCAGCACTACCTGCAAATCCAGAGGAGCTGGATTCGCTGCCATAGCAGCAACAGAGGAGGCCGGGATCCAATCCTGAGTCACAGTGGACCCAGTCTACGTGAACCCTGCTTACCAGCTCCCAGTACACAACAGTAGATGACCACCCAACCCACCCCTGCCACTTTCTCACCACCCTGTGAGTGGGGCAGGTGGAACAGGAGGCATCATTGAGGCTGGAGGGGGAGGTCTGATGTTGGAACTACCAGATTCCACCAGAAAAACTGGAAAGCTCCATGGATCTCCATGGATACAGGTGTTTGCTAGCAAGTGTGTAAGAGAGCACCACAAGCCTGTTGGCTTCACGGTGCCCATCACTGGTGTTGGGGATGGGACTCGCTCCGCAGCGCTGACTCAGTGCAAACTTGGGGCTTGTGGGGCCTTGCTGGAGAATGTGCTCCAGCAGCCTCTGCCTCTGCCATGGTGTAACCTAAGCACCTAACACCCTGAGGAGCTAGGATGACATGCAGCTGCCAGTGGCTCCCAAAGTTAACCTTATCTTTGATTTAGAAATTTTTTGTCAATAACAGTTCAGTGTGAAGTAACAGGATATACTAATTGGATAAAAGTTAAGTGGACATACATATGTGAGAAATTTACAATTTAGAAATAATGTCAGAATCAAATCTGTTTACGCTAGTATAAACAGTAAAACACTTAGGAATAAATATATCCCAGATGAACGATACAGAGACGATTGGCATGGCCCCTGTGTGTGGATAACACACAAATTTGTGAAGCATTCCAAATTTTCAATATATTTTTGTCTATTTGAAATAGGATAGGGAAGGGGGAAACAAGATGATTGGGAAGATAGGGTGGGAAATGGTGACAAAAACATGAGAAACGGTAGTGGTAGCAATGTTTATGAAGTAATCCACGTTCTACCTGGTAAATACAATGTAATCCTTCTATTAATTACAATAAAATATATTTTAAAATATACCCAAAATGTTACCTTGAACAATGAAAATTACACTGCACAGATAGTCTTGAAAGCATCCCAGTTTTTGCCTTGTCTCCTTGCCTATAAAGAATTTTCTCTTAAGGAAGGAAATAATTAGTTTGTATAATTATATTTGCTGTCCAGTTCAAGTCGATATATTCAAATATGCTCTATGACCTCCATTTTCATGTGGAAATAGCTCAGGTTCACAAAAAGACCAATGAGAAACCATGTACTTGAGGACTGAATACCGTGTATGAAAGTTTCTTCCCCAATATTTCATGATCATGTTGTGTGTAAAGGATCATCAAAAATCATAATAAGCTGGGCCTGATAGTTCACACCTGTAGTTCTTGCTACTCAGCAGGCTGAGATCTGACGATCATAGTTCAAAGGCCTGGGCACTAAAGGCCATGAGACTCTTATCTCCAATTAACCACTAGAAATGCAGAGGTGGTGCTGTGGCTCAAGGGTAGGGTGATCGCCTTGTGTTGAAGAGCTCAGGGACTGCGACCAGACGAGAGTCAAGCCCCACACATGAAAAAAAATCATAATAAGCCTTTATGATAGAAGCATAGGATCTCACATATGAGGCAGACAAGAGATCTATCCCAGCCAGGTGTGGTGGCTCACACTGCAAACATAGCTACTCAGTAGTTAGCTGAAGAAATTATTAAAGAAAAGGCAAGGCCAGTAGTTTGGCCTAGAGGTAGAGTCCTTGCCTACTACAAATGAAAGCCTGGGTTCAATTCCTCGGTACCACATACATAGAAAAAAGCCAGAAGTGGTGCTGTGGGTCAAATGGTAGAGCTCTAGCCTTGAGAAAGCCCAAGGATAGTGCTCAGGCCCTAAGTTCAATACTCAGGACTGGCAAAAAAAATAATTTAAAAATTTTGATTTATTTAATAAATGAATTTCCTAATAGGACAGGTCAGTCATCAGGAGAGCCATCCCATATCACTCAAGGAACAGGATGAGCGATGGTCAGCAAAAGGTGGGAGACAAAAGGGGATGGGGACTGACCCTAGTAACTGCTTTCTGCTTCCCTGGGCTTGGGCTGCTTCATGGTTCAATGCCCATGGGAAGGTCCAGGGTCTTTTGCCTTGCCCCCTGTTCCTAAATGCCAGGACCTGTATGTCTTTAGTGCTGAGGCTGGCTTTGAACCCTGATTCTCGGCTCTCAGTCTTCTGAGTAGCTAAGATTACAGGCATGAGCCAACAGCACTTGACTCAAGGCTACTTCTACTATTAGCTTCTTATTTTTTATTCTTTGTGGGTCATGGGGCTTAAATTCACCCTGGATGTTGTCCCTGAGTTCTTCAACTCAAGGCTACCACCCTATCCTTGAGCTAAGCCCCACTTTCAGTTCTCTCAGAGTGTCAATTTGTGAGAATTAATGCCCCTACTATATGGTGAATGTAACGGTAACCCCACGATACATTACCGCAACAATAAAAAATAAGGTTAAAAAAGTCTCAGGTCCTTTTGTGTGTGGGCTGGACTTGAACCTTGATCCTCAGAAGCCAGCCTCCTGAGTAGCTAGGATTCTAGGTGTGACACACCAGGACTGGTCCAAACATCTTGTAACTTTCTTTACTCCCTCATTTTTTCCATTACTACCAGAATTAAGTTTAACAAAAGCATTTCTTAATTGTGTGGTATAGCTATATTCAGAGAGATGGAGAAAGGGAAAGTAGTGAAGGCAGATAGATACTCATCCTCCTGAGAACTTTCCATTAATCCTCCAGAACAGGGAGAAAGCACAGACACTTCATATCATCCACCTTGGTGTCATACTATAACTCAGAAAAAATGTAATCCTAGCTAATCAGGAAGCTGAGATCTGAGGACTGACCTTCAAAGCCCCCCTGGGCAGTTAGGACAACTGAAGACCAAGAGACTGTTATCTCCAACTAATCACTAGAAAAAAGGGAAGTGGGGCTGTGGTTCAAGGGGCAGGGTGGTAGCATTGAGGTGAAGAGATCAGGGACAGTGCCCAGGCCCAGATTTCAACCCTCATGAACCCCCAAAAAAGGTGTTAAGATAGATTTGAATTTTGTGCAAATTTTATAATAAGCATGAAATTGCAGCTTCCATTCAAAATTAAACTCTATGTAGTATGTCATTTCTATAATGCATGGACATACAATGGGAGATTTTAGAGGAGTAGTGGAAAATGGATGCTTTCCACGTTCTTGGCTGATTAAAAGTCATTGAATATTTGTTCCGTTTGCTACTTTTCTTCTAGTGAACCTCTTCTCTGATAAATACTGGGGTGTGCCTTCCAGACAAAAGATTTTACTCCATTGTTATAATAATGAGATTTCTCTCTCCTGTGTGTTTTATAAGTACAAAGCCAAGAATTCTTAGTAAAGGACATTCCACAGTTGTTCCATTCAAACAATTTCTGTCCTATGTGTTTCCTTCTGCAAACTGAGGTATGACTTCTTGAAAACATTTCATGGGTGCTGGTGGATCAAGCCTGGAATCCTAGCTACTCAGGAGGCTGAGATCTGAGGATCATGATTCAAAGTCAGCCCTGGCACAAAAAGTCCAAGAGACACTTAAATCCAATTAACTACCAGAAATTAATTACTCTTACATCCAATTAGCTAGCCGACATGTAAAGTAAAAAACAAAAACAAAAGCAACAAGTTTCCACATTTGTTCCATTCATAGGATTTCTGTCATGTGGAACCCTGAGCTGTGCCTTCTGAGTGAAAGACTACACATTTTCTGCATTCATAAGCTTGAAGAAGGATTTCACATATTTTATTAGTCTTAAGGTTTTTCATTGTTGAGACTTCTTTTATGGTTGCTTAGGTGTCATATCTATGTGAAGGACATTGCACATTAATTACATTCATATGGTTTCTCTCTTGTATGTCATCTCTGATGATTAGTAAGGCCGTCCTGTAGATGAAAGAGTTTCCACATTCATAAAATTCATAAGGTTTTTTTGTTTGTCTCTTCTGGTGGTTGGCCAGGTCTGCCTTCTGGGTGAAAAGTTTTCTACATTAATTACATGTTTCCTCTCCTGTGTGTGTACTCTGAGGATTAGTAAGGTTTGCCTTCCGGATGAAAAACACTTCACATTAATTAAAATGCATTAAGTTTCTGTCTTGTGTTTGTTGTGATTATTAAGGATTGTTTTCCAGGTGAAAGACTCCTCATCTGTTACATTGAGAATGTTTCTCTCCTGTGTGTGTTTTCTGATGCAAAGGGAGGTAGGAATTCCTTCTGAAAGACTTTCCACACCTGTTACATTGATAAGGTTTCTCTCCTGAGTGTGTTCCTGGTTTTGGCGATCCAACCTGCCTGTCTCCTGGTTGGGAGATTTGGCTGTGGTTTGTGATGTAAAATAAGGCTACCTTGAACCCATGGATTGACCCCGTTGCCCTCTCTGACCACACCTAACTCCCCCTGTCCTGCCTACTTCTATGTTAATAGATTCCTGCATCTTACTTTAGCCCCTGGTTTTTTTCCCATTAAATGAGTCTGCTGTGACATTCTCCCTGATGAGTCTGTGTCTTCCCTCTGGAGAATGGAGGGCTGGGTGAAGGCGGCCAGCCGGCCCAATCCTTTCTTGGTCTCGTCTTAGTCGGGGCGAGTTCTCTTTGCCCTTCCTGCTGGTCAGGAAGCAAATAGTGCTAAAAACCCCGAAAATATGCAATCAAAACCTGCAGGACTTCAATGGGAATACAAACCACATCAGTAGATCTTTGAAAGCATAGCTTCCAGGTGAGTGTTAAAGGGAGCAGCAGTACTTGAGAAGGTAGATAATGATTGATTTGGTCCTTACAAGATTTCACATATGTCCCCAAATAAAAACATGCTAAAAAAAAAACGTACCAAAAAAACATGCTATTGTAATCAATTTTGTTATTAAATTTCCAAAGATTAAGGCTGATCATTGATAGCCTGATATTTCCTTCCTAAACAAAAGAAAGGGTAGCATGAAGTTTTGTGAACATTGCCTACCTGCTGCAATACAATATAGTTGGAAAGTGCATCAAATATTTCTTGATAAAATTTTCATTTATTCTCAGCCATGTTATACTCACTGTTCAGTAGGCTGAGATCTGAGGATCATGGTTCAAAGCCAGCCCAGGCACTAAAGAAGCTGAGACTCATCTCCAATTAATCGTAGATAGTGGGATTTCTTATCTCCAATTAATCACTAGATCTTATCTCGGATGAATCACTAGAGAATGGAAAGAGTGATTTCTGAAAGCATCATAAAATATATCAAAGGAAGCTTAACTTTCAAGTAAACAAAGACCACAAAGCACTTTAATAGCCTACATGGAGAGTAATTTAAGGACAAATAGCTAACTCATTCCTCCAGAATATTTGAAGGTGTGTTTGACCACATTATTTCATTAACTGCAGTAGAACTTAACACAGTTTAATGTTAGGCATGAGGATGAGATTTCTGATAAGTTGATAGTGAAAATTTACCTTCCACGGGAAGTTACTTCCTAGGTGTCATTGAATCACATAACACGTGTGACTACGTTTTATCACATTAGAAAAAGTAGAAACAAATGAAGTAAATCTGCACTAACTGAGACATACTGTAAGATGTTATAATCTGCTAAATCCAGAAACCATCTTTATCTGACTTATGAACACGTTCCCAAAGCTGAATCTGTTTTTCTGTTTTTAATTCTTGGACACCCTTAGATTCATAAAATGCAATGTAAGAAACAAAAAGCAACTCACCAAAGACTTTGTCATTCTTTCCTGCTGTTGACAATGAGCAAAAGATTCTGGAAGCATGGCTGGGAGAGAAGGCAAATGAAGAGGTCAGGAAAGAACCTGTGTGATTTTTCCCCACAGTTTGTGGAGAAAATTTAGGCACAGTGGCTCACTTCTGTAATCCTAGCTACTGAGGAGGCTGAGACCTGAGGTTTGCTGTTCAAAGCTAGCCCTGGCACTAAAAAGTCCATGAGACTCTTACCTTCAATTAACCATCAGAAAACTACAAGTAGGGCTGTGGCTCAAGGGGTGGGGCAGTAGCCTTGAGCTGAAGAGCTCAGGGACAATGCCTGGCCCAGAGGTTAAGTTACACACACACACACACAAATTATACATGGGCTTTAAAAAGCATAAATCCTTCTTCACAAATTATACATGGGCTTTAAAAAGCATAAATCCTTCTTATGGGAGAAGAATCTTTAATATCTCAAGTAGAATGTTATACTCTCCACTGAAGATGAATCCCCAGTTCATTAAATATAGATTTTATACAAGCAATTCCATTCTAAATATACATACAGAATTTGTAAACTAATGTTCTCATAAAAATAATTCAATAACTGAAATCAATTAATACGAATTGCACCTTCACTAAAACTAGTTATTACTGAAAATACTCCTTCGGGATTTATCAACTACTTCTCAATTCATGCTAAGTTTCCATATTCACAATTGACAACAGAAATGTCATGATTGCATGGTGGGATAATTTTTTACAATAAATCCAAGCCATTTGGGAGGGATTCAAAACCACAGCATTAAAGGCAACTGCCCTCAGTGAATACAGTTAGGAGTCATTTTAATAGCTGTACAGAGACTGCTCTTTGCCTTGGGACTTTTTGGAAACAGCTCTGAGCTTCAGTGGGGCTGAGCTTTCAAAAGGTAAACTTCATATGCAGGTGGTCAAGCAGGTTACACTGGACTTCTTGATTTAGGATTTGGACTGTCCTCACACACATTAGTAACTGAACATCCCTCTTTCAAATCACAAGTTTTCTATTTTGGATTATTTTATTAGAATTATAATTTGTGCCAGGTGCAGTGTCTCATTTCTATAATCCTAGCTATTCAAGTGTTGCGTGGGCAGGGACAGTGTGTGACAGGGGCAGTGTGTGACAGGGGCAGTGTGTGACAGGGACACTGGGTGACAGGGACAGTGCGTGGAGCTGCGCCTTTCAGAGGGAATGGGGTAAAACTGACCTGCGTGGGTCATGTCCTTTGGACTAAAGCCCAAGCTCATCCACTAATTTTTTGGGGTTTTTTGTTTTTGTTTTTTGGGTTTTTGTTTTGCCATTTGTGGGACTTGAACTCTGGGCCTGGGCCCTATACCTGCGCTCCTCCACCCAAGGCTGCCACCCTACCCCTGAAACACAGCAGCACTTCCCTTTATAGTGATGAATTGGAGGTAAGAGTGTCATGTTCTTCAGTGCCAAGGCTGGCTTTGAACCTCAATACTCAGATCTCAGGCTCCTTAGTAACTAGGATTACAGACGTGAACCACCGTGCCCATATCATCCACTACTTTATGCCTTGCAAAGACCACTTGAGAAGAAGTTTTCTGATTCTCCAAAGAACCTCAAGCCAAGAGGAGGGCAAAGACCCCTGAGACCACCAGGCAGCATGCCACACCCAAGACTAACAGGGAACAACTGTGCGAATATAGTCACCTGTGAGCCAGGGGGCAAATCTGGCCCAGCACTCAGGAGCCAGTGGCTGGCTGAGTTCTAAGGAGTTGGTGGGGACCTCAGCAGACCAGATCAGCTTCAGTGGAGAGGTGAAGAGGGCCGCCGTGGTGACCTGCAGAGTGGGGGCCTGGGGAGAGAGAGAAGGACCTGCGTGGGCCCAAGGCTGGAGGGTGCCTGTTTAGGGGTGATCTCTGCACACTTGTGGCTTGGGCCTGAAGTAGTCCATGCAGGCTGGGTTCTGGGAGCCTGCTGGGCTCACTCTCCAGGCAGATCCATTCACAAGGTGTGGCCTGTCACCTGAGGAGGTGGGCTGGACTTTCACATTCGGGGACCATAGACCCCCATCAGGACCTACTGCAGTCCTGCCCACTTTCCATTGGATCCCAAGAAGGGCTGCGTGCCCCATCTCCACCCCACCTTCCCACTCCACTCACCTCCAGACTCCTCCAGCCTGGCGCCCTCTCAACCGCTCCACTCCCATGGCTGGATTCCCTCACCACACCAGCTGCCCCACTGACATCCTCACTGCCAGGCTGGATACCCTCACCATGCCAACTGCCCCCATTGATGGCCTCACTGCCATGCTGGATGCCCTCTCCAGACTGCCATCATCAGGCTTGTCACCCCCACCCCTACCTTCTTCCCCTCTCAGCATCATGAGTCGGGCCTCCTCAGGTCTTCCTTCTAACCCACCCTGCAGGCTTCTCTGCTCAGTCTGCGGAAGCCTTTTGTTCTGGCACTCGTGGGTACAGGGCCTGCTGCCCAGTCTGTCTCTTTCATGACTGCTTCCTGGCTGACTTGGTCTGGTCACACAGCCCATTCTACTGGGGGACTCGGTGGGACCCCCTGCTTTCTTCCCACCTGGTGAAATCACAGGCTCAGCTGCACACCCGAGCCCTACTCCAGAACCCTTCCCCACATATCTAGCCTGCAGTGCTGCTACACCCAGCATTGCAACTACATGTACCAGAGCCCACGGGCCATTCTACACATCTGTCCATCCCAAGATCATTCTATCCAAGGCCTCTAGCCCCTCCTCAACCCAGAACTGCCCCCTCTCCCTTGGTGCTTACATGCATATGTGGCTTCTGTAGCTCCTTTCCACACCCTGGAAAGCTCCCTTGGGACTTCTCAAAGCCTGGACCTGGAGCTGCTCAGGGCAGGGTGAGACAGGAGGGCAGACAGCTGTTGGCAGTGTTTAGGTGATCCGCAGTTTCCGCCGAGAAGAGGGGATTGAGGGGGCTGAGGGAGAGGGGGGAGGAGAGGAGAGGTTGTGAGAGGCTCTGGGAGTCTGTGCTAGTGCCCTCTGTGTGTTGATGGTTAAGGAGAGTGAGAGCAGAGCGATGAAACCCTGGTGGTTGTTACTTCCTCTTGTGCTGGAGAAAGACATGTTCCTTCTTCCAGTGGTGGCACTTCCAATGTGGCCCTCGGTGGCCTAACCTCAGTCCCCCTGTGACTCCTCTCTGCTCATCATCAGACCTAACATCCCCCTTCTTGCTGAGAGGAAGATTTATCATGTGCTCTCTGACTAGTTAGGCCTCTCCAGACTGGTAACACTCCAACACTGACATTCCAGAAGGACTCTGGTGGCTTGCTAACCTGTCACGTCATGCCCACAGCCCTTCCCTGTGGCCCTTAGTACCCATGCAGGTGCCAATGGACCTCAGCCTCCTGACCCAGGCTCACCCTCAGCCAAGCTGTCACCGCACTGCCCCAGAGCCCTGAGATCTGGCGTATTCTACACCAGACATGCATCTGAGAACTTGGGTCTTAGCCTGCAGAAGCTAACACCTCTTGGGCCTCTGCTCAATCCCCCGACATCTCCTCTCCCCGAGCTTGCTACCACCAGCCTAGTGTCCCAGTTTTCCCAGACATGATCGATAGCACATTTTAGCACCAGGCCTCTCTGCAGTACACACTTTAGATGTGAGCAGGACCCTATGCAAGGACAGCACCCATGGGACAGAGTTAGAGAGAGGTAGAGGGACAGGGAGGAGAAAAGCAAGACTGACTTACTACACTTGTGATAACCAAAGAAACTTTAGCTTATTTTGTTTCTTAGACTCACCTGGTCAGAGTCCCACTTCAGCCTCTGAGAGCTAGGCCTCTGGATGGATGAAGCCCTTGCTGGATGTTATATCAGTTCTTTTCAAGGCAAGTGCTGTACCACTTGAGCCACAGCACCATTTCTGGCTTTTTGGTAGTTAACTGGAGATGATAATCTCATAGACGATGCTGCCTGTGTGGGCTTTGAACTATGAACCTCAGATCTCAGTTTCCTGAGATTACAAGTGTGAGCCACCAGCTCATAATTTCTGGAGGTGGGGAGCCCAGAGCATTCCAGAAAGAAATGTGATTGGGAGTGGCAAGAATGGAATCTACATGAATGGGTTTCAGCTCACCCTGTGGTGGGTGTGGAGCCTGTGGCCTGGTACACATTTGTGAGTGGGAAATTCATGTGTGAATATATAAGTATGTGTGTGTGTGTGTGTGTGTGTGTGTGTGTGTGTGTACAAACTAAGGTGTGTGGTGTTCACATGCATGTGTGTGTCAGGTATCAGTGTGTGAGTGTGTTGATGGTGTATCTCAGGTGATGTGACTGTGTGTTGTTATCATTACCAAGAGTCAGAAAATAGAGCATAATTTAGCCATTGGCATGAGTGATAAATGGTGTGTGTGTGTGTGTGTGTGTGTGTGTGTGTGTGTGGTATGTGTGTATGTGTGTGTGTATGTGTGTGTGTGTGTGTGTGTATGTGAGTGTGGAGGCCTGTGGGTGTTACAACCAAAAGCCTGGACTTTAACCTGACAGCCACCCAGAGAGATGAATGATTTCTGTCAGTAAGCAATTACATGTATGTTCATCAGGATCTTCCCAGCTGCCAAAGGAAAGTTGACTTGAGGGGCCAGGCCAAGTTAGAGCAGGCTGCTCTCATTACTGGGATGGGAGACACCAGCATGCCCTGCAGGTGCAGAGGAATTCATTTACTGTGTAAAAACACAGAAACCCTAACTTCCTGAAGGAAGGAATGTGTGTGTGTCTGATGTCCTGGCTGAGGTGAGCAATGCCACCTTTCCTGAGAATTCATAATTCACCACCGAAGCCCTGCTATGCCGGGTTCTTAGTGTTGCCTCACAGGATTTTTTTTGTCAGTACTGGAGCTTGAACTCAGGGCCTGGGCACTGTCCTTGGAAACTTTTTGCTCAAGGCTAGTGCTCAGCCACTTGAGCCACAGCACCACTTCTGGCTTTTTCTGTGTATGTGGTTCAGAGTAATCGAATCCAGGCTTTTGTGCATGCTAGTTTAGGCCATTTTCCTGGTCCCTCACAGGATATTTCTGTGGTCACTTCTTTTCTTTTTGTGGGTCATAGGCTTGAACTTGGCCTGAGCACTGTCCCTGAGCTCTTCAGCTCATGGCTACCACCCCACCCTTCAGCCAAGCGCCACTTTCCATTTTCAAGAGTTTTATTGGAAATAAGAGTCTCGGGTCCTTTTGTGTCTGGGCTGGCTTTGAACCTTGATCCTCAGATCTCAGCTTCTTGAATAGATAGGATGACCTGTGTGAGCCACCGCGCCTGACTCTGTGGCCATTTCTTCACCTAGCTTGCATCCCCCAGCTCATTTCTGGGGATGGCCTTGCTCAGAACCTCCTCCCCCTACTCAGAACCTCCTCCTCCTCAAAAATCTCCTCCTCCTCCTCAACACCTCCACCTCAGAAATTTTTCCTTCGCCTCAAGACTTCCTCCTGCTCCTCCTCCTCCTCAGAACCTCTTCCTTCTCAAGACCTTCTCCTCTTCCTCAGGACTTCTGCTTCCTCCTCAAGGCGTCCTCCTCCTCGTCCTCCTCAAGACTTCCATCTCCTCATCAGCAACTCCTCCTCCTCCTTAAGACCTCCTGCTCCTCAGAACCTCCTCATCCTCCTCAAGACATCCTCCTCCACCTTAAGACCTCCTCCTCCTCAGGACTTCCTCCTCCTCAAGACCTTCTCCTCCTCCTCCTTCTCTTCCTCCTCCTCCTCTGGATCTCCTCCTCCTCCTCCTCCTCTTCAAAACCTCCTCCTCAGCCTCAAGACTTCCTCCTCCTCCTTAAGACCTCCTGTTCCTCCTCAGAACCTCCTCTTCTTCCTCAAGACATCCTCCTCCAGCTCCTCAAGACCACCTCCTCCTCCTCCTCCTCCTCAAGACCACCTCCTCCTCCTCCTCTTCAAAACCTCCTCCTCCTCAGGACCTTCTCCTCCTTCTCCTCAGGACTACCTCTTCCTCCCCTCCTCCCCCGTCTCAGGATTCCCGCCCTAAATCTTCACTGGCCTGATCAGAGCTGCCCTCACTCACGGGGTTTCCACTCATCTTTGGTCCTGCACCACCTCTATCAGGCCTGCAGAACTCACCCAGGAGTTCCTGGCAGCAGCTCCGCCCTGGAGCCCTGCCCCACCACCTCAGCAAAGGCTCTGCCCCTCCCCAGAGCCCCTCCCCACAACGCAGCCCCACCCAGAAAGGTCTCTGCCCTGCCCTGCTGCTTCAGCAAGGGCTCAGCCCCACACCCTGAGCCAGGCCTAGCCCCAGATCCCAGCCCAGCCCCAGAGACCCATCCTGCCACCTCAGCAAAGGCTCCACAGTGTCCTGAGCCCGCCCCGCCACCGGAGTCCCGCCCTGACGCCGCATCAGTGGCTCCTCCCAGCGCCCTGAGCCCTAGCCCGCCCCCGGAGCCCCGCCCCACCACCTCAGCAATGACTCCGCCCCGCCCCCAGAGCCCTGCCTCTCTGCTTGGCCAGGCCCTGCCGGAGCCCCTCTGCTCCCTCCTCCACCAGCAGAGCACCAGCTTGGCTAAGGACTCAGTGGTGGGCTCTGGTTGGCTATGATTGCCTCCTGCAGTCCAGGGCCAGGGCAGGGCTGTGGCTCAAGTAGTAGAACACCAACCTGGGTGAAAATGCTTAGGGACAATGTCTAGGTCCTGTGTCCAAGCCCCACACAGACAGACAGACACACACAAGGCCCTGTGCCCAAGCCCCAGACAGACAGACAATGTCCTGTGTCCAAATCCCACATACACACACAGAGAGACAATGTCCTGTATCCAAGCCCCACACATACAGACACAATGTTCTGTGTACAAGCCCCAGACAGACAGACACACACACACACAATGTCTTGTGTCTAAGCCCGACACAGACAGGCCTGAAATCCCTGAAAGGTAGGTTGGGAGGTACCTCCTTCCAAGTGACAGCATGGCCTTTCAGTATAGTCCCCACCCTGAGAGAAGCATCCCCACCTCCCAGCCACTCATCAGAGCCCCTGCGGGGAGGGGGGGGAGAACCCTGGGGACTCTGACAGGGGCTTTGGGCCTGCAAAGGTTGCAGAAGCCACAGTGCCCCAGGGTGGAGCCACCCCAGAGTCACAAATTGCTACCCTAACGCCTGTAACCTCAATTCATGTTTCCTAACATTAACTTTACAGAAAAATAGTTCACTGCACATCAAATATCCCACTTAAAAGATATGCTTTAATGACCTTGAGTATACATAGATGTGTACAAACATCATAACAAATACCAATCACTTCCGTCACCCCAGAAACAAGCCTCGTGTTTAGCCCTCACCGCTACCCTCCCAGAATCTCCTGTTTTTGTGAATCTACCTATCATAGGTATTTAAGAATGAAGTATTTTATAACTGAGGGATTCTAAGGTTGGATTCGTTTTTTAATTTTCCCCTGTTGTGGGGCTTGAACTTTGGTCTTAGACCTGGGAGATGTCCCTGAGCTCTTCAGCTCAATCAATGCTAACACTCAACGCCAACACTTGAGCTTCAGCACCACTACTGGTTTTCTGATGATTCACTGGAGATGAGTATCACAGTCTCTCATGCCCGGGCTTGTTTTGAACTTCGATCAACAGATCTCAGCCTCCTGAGTAGGTAGGATTCCAGGCTTGAGCCACCGCACCTGGCAGGATTCTTTCACTTAGCATCATGTTTGTAAGTATCATGCTAGAGCTTGACTCAGTATTCTTGGCCAGAATAGGGAGAACTGGGGGCCTTATATCTGGATAATGTTCCATTCTCAAAGTATTTTAAAGTTCTGTTGTGATTGTTTTTCTTTCTGGTTTAGAAGCTAGGGTTTGAACTCAGGGACTTGTGCTTGTTAAACAAGCACTGCCCATCTCTTTCGCCCATGGTTTTCAGACACAAGGTCTCATACTTTACCTAGGGAAAGTTTTGGATTAACACCCAGCCCTATGCATGCAGCCCCACCTTTGTCCCCCACACAGCTGGGACTCCAGGCACATGCCACTTTGCTCTGCTTGTTCTCTGACATAAGATTTTATAAAAGTTTGGCCTAGGTTGGTCTTGAACTGTGATCCTACTACTTCTGCTTCCCAAGTGCTGGAATTCCAGGCATGAGCCAAATTTCTGGTTCCTGTTGTGATTTTTTACTTGCTATTTTTTTTGAGTTCCAGGACCAAAAAAAATAGATTTGAGAGGTAGAGCTGGTGGTTCACACCTGTAATCCTAGCAAGTCAGTAGGCTGAGATCTGAGGATTGTGGTTCAAAGCCAGACAGGACAGAAAAGTCTGTGAGTCTCTCCAATTAACCACTAGAAAACAAAAAGTGGAGCTCAAAGTGATAGAGCAAAAGAGCTCAAGGATAGCCGAGATTAAAAGCCCAAGAACCATAAAGGAGAAGAAAAGGATTTCAGCTTCTCCCGAGTAGCTGGGGATGCAGGCATGAGCTACCAGTGCAGCCCTACCGCAGCTCTGATGAACAACTGCCCCTCCCTGCTGTGCTGAACTCTCACTCATATCTAATGTCCTCTGCCCTTCTATCTATTATCTTGGTATGGTTATCCAGCATTCTTTTGGTTCCAATTACATACAATGCATTTTTGTTCTTTTTTACATCAATCCATGTGTGAATTTGGGTCTAAAACATATGTCCCCATTCACTGGGTCATGAGTGATTTTTGTGGGGGATGGTTCTTTAGTTGGTTTTGTTTTTTCATTGTGCCTTTTGATTGGAAACTTTAATCCACATAAAGGAAAAGAGGACAGAAACAAGAAAGAAAAAACTCATGTCTGTCCTTTTGTTTTATTTTGTTTTTTGGTGGTGACGCTGTGCAGCCCCCAATCTTGCCAGACAGATACTTTGCCACTTGAACCATGCCCAACCTTGTATGTTTTATGTCTTATTTATTTCTCAATTTCTTCTTTGCTATTTGAGACACACTCTGATCTTGTATGTTTTATGTCTTATTTATTTCTCATTTTCTCCTTTATTGTCCCCTGTATTTGGCTGATTTAATTCTGCCTTTCTCTGGAGACTTCTACAGAGACTTCTACTTTTCTTCTTGTTGTTGTTTTTGGCCAGTCCTGGGGCTTGAACTCAGGGCTGGGGCACTCCCCTTGGACAGGTTTTGCTCAAGACTAGCAATCTGCCACTTAGCCAGAGCACTACCTCCGGTTCTTTCTGTGTATGTGGTTCTGAGGAATGGAACCCAGAGCTTTTCATGTGCTAATCAAACGCTCTACCACTAGGCCCCACTCCGGCCCTAGTGAGGTAGCACTGAGCCACACTCCCTTCCATTTCCTGGTGGTTAATTGGAGATAACTGTCTCACAAGTTTTCTGTACATGCTGTCTTTGAACCGTAATCCTCAGAGCTTAGCCTCCTAAGTAGCGTGGATTGTAGGAATAAGCCACCAGCACCTGGCTTCTGGTTTATTTTTAATGTTTTTGTCTGTTTGTGGCAGGATTTTACCATGCAGGCCAGGTTGGCCTCAGCCATCCACAGGAAGGTTTTACAGCCTGCACCCACTCAGTGCCACATAAGATCCCTTGTGCATGATTCATCATTTCTTTCCTGCTTTCAGGATTCTATGTCAGGCCAGGTGCCAGGGGCTTACACTTGTAATTCTAGTTATTCTGACATCTGAGATCTGACGATTGAAGTTTAAAGCTAGCCTAGGCAGATACATCTCTAAGACTAATTTCCAATTAACCCCCAAAAAGCTGGAAGTAGAAAGTGGCACTGTGGCTCAAAGTGGTAGAGTGCTAGCCTAGAGCAAAAGACACAGGGATGTCAGGCACAAGGGGGGGGGAATCACACCTATAATCCTAGATATTCAGAGGAGGGGTCACACCTGTAATCCTAGCTATTCAGAGCGGGGTTCACACCTGTAATCCTAGGTATTCAAGAGGTTGGGATCAGAGTATTTTAGTTCAAACTAGACTGGGCACAAAAGTTCATGGCTCTTAGCTCCAATTAACCAGCAGAAAACCAGATGTGGTGCTGTGGCTCAAAGTGGTAGAGCACTTAGGGACAGCACCCAGACCATGAGTTCAAGCCCTGTGATCAAAACAAACCAATCGAAAAAGCTGGAAATGAAGATATGGTTCAAGTGATAAATGCCAGCCTTGAGCATAAGGACCTGTGTTTAAGTCCCAGAACTAGGCCCCCCCCAAAAGAAAGAAAAGTGTAATAAGTACAAGCAAAGTTTTTCATATGCATGTATAAAAATAGAGTACTAGGCCAGGAGTTTGGCCTAAGGACGGTGGTTCAAAGCTAGCCCGGCCACTAAAGTATGTAAAACTTATCTCCAACTAATGACTAGAAAACAGGAAGTGGGGCTGTGGTTCAAGAGGAGGGAAGGGCCGTAGCCTTGAGATGAAGAGCTCAGGGACTGGGCCCATGACCGACAAAACCAAAAAAGCAAGGAAAAAGGAAAGAGAAAGAAAGAAAGAAAGGAAGGAAGAAAGAAAGAAAGAAAGAGAGAAAGAAAGAAAGAAAGAAAGGAATGAAGAAAGAAAGAAAGAAAGAAAGAAAGAAAGAAAGAAAGAAAGAAAGAAAGAAAAAAGGAAAGAGAGAGAGAGGGAGGGAGGGAGAAAGGGAGGGAGGGAGAAAGGGAGGGAGGGAGGGAGAGGAAGGAAGGAAGGAAGGAAGGAAGGAAGGAAGGAAGGAAGGAAGGATGGAAGGGAAAGGAAAGGAAGAAAAGAAAGAAAGAAAGAAAGGGAAAAATATAATTTGTATTTAAAAGACGGTACTGTAGGGCGGTGAGTTTGGCCTAGTGCTAGGGTGATTGCCTAGCATGCATGAAGACCTAGGTTGTTTTCCTTGGTACCACATACATAGAAAAAGGCAGAAGTGTTTTCATGGCCCAAGTGGTAGAGCTCTAGCCTTGAGAAGGTTGAAGGACAATCTCAGGCCCTGAGTCCAAGCCCCAGAACTGGCAAAAAAAATTGTGAAATGTTTCTGATAGGTTTTTTTGTTTTTTGTTTCTCTGTTTTTTGTTTTTACCATACTACATCACCTTCATGGTTCTTCAAAACAAGTAGTGGTTGAGGGAGGGGAAGCTGAATATCAGTGTGAATTGAGTGTAGGTAGAGGAGTGAACTTTAGGGGAGGTTTTTGTAGATATGAACCTTGATTGTTTCCTCCAAACCAGGCTGTTTCTGTTTGCCAGTTTTGTAGGCCCTAATTTGATTTTCATCCCTACCTCTTGTCTGATCCTTAAAGTTCCTCTCAAGAACTCTAGGCTACATATCAGGGGACCTCAGACTTGTCTTCCCAAACCTTACCCACTACACTGTGGAATAAATCTTTTGTTTCCCAGACCATTACTGTGGGAACAGACAAGTGCCACTTCTAGAAGTCAGGGTTGTACCTGCCTTCTGGCATTTGCCTCACAGTCAGGAATAGTCATCCACCACTTGGGACAACAGGGTTCCTTCATTGATAATGCAACTTCTACAGAGAATTCCAAAATACCCAGTAAAAGCTTTCTAGAATGCTTATAGTAAATGTGTTTCTTCCATGTAAGCCTAATTTCCTGAAACACAGTGGTAAAACTATAGGTCCTACAACTTGGAAGGTTAAATAGAGAGAATCATTCAAGCCCAGAACATGATGGCTAACCTGGGTAACAAAGGAAGACCAAGACTCAAACACAAGTGCAGCACTTCCTCACCAGAGCCTCTGGGTTTGATTCCAAGTACTTCAAACACAAAACTACCCTATGTATGACATTTTCTATTTTTTATGTATATTTCTTTACTAATAGTACATCTCTTTTAATGCTGAATGTCTAAGTTCCATGTTTATTTCTAAATCACAAGACAGTAATATACAAAATTAAACAATTGCTAGATTATTGTAGAGGAGAAGTACTCTTAGTTTCCAAGTTCTGTGAAGAAACCTAGGAGTTGCTAGTAGTTTCAGGCCATTTCTTATGTCAGTCTGGTGATAAAGATCTGTGGCCAACAATCATCGATTTTGCTAAGCTTGATATGTATCTTACTTGTTGTTTTGTTGTTGTTGTTTTTGGTGGGTCCCGGAGCTTGACCTTGGCCTGGGCCCTATTCCTAAACTCTTCAGCTCAAGAGTACCACTCTCCCTTGAGCCAATCCTCATTTCTTGAGTAGCTAAGATTACAGGCAAGAGCCAAATTAACCAGCTTGAAATTACTGTTATTTTCTTTAATGCAAGAAGTTTAAGCACTAGCCAGGCTCGGTGGGCATGGTGGCTCCCACCTGTAATCCTAGCTGCTCAGGAGACTGTGATCTGTGGATGGAGAGCCAAAGCTAGCCTGGGCATAAAAGCACCGGAGACTATTCTCTCCAATTAACCTCTAGAAAGTGGGGCTTGGCTCAAGGGAAGGGCAGGGCAGTAGTGTTGATTTGTAGAGCTCAGGAACAGTGTCCAGGGCAAGTTCAAGTCCCAAGACCTCACAAAAAAAAGAATTTTAAGAACCAGTACCCTACCAAAAATTCCAGGCTTAGCATTTGCCTGTTTTTAAAAACTATCATCAGTTACAAAGTAGCACTGAAGCCAAATTATATCACTGAGACAAAGTTTTTAACCCTCTTTTAAAGTTTCCCAAGGAGCAATTTTCAGAAATGCCAATCACACCATCCACATCAGCTTTCCATGTCAGTCTGCAAGGAAAAGAGACAGGATGAAGTTGGTTTACTCTGCCCATCTCACTATGTTTAGGTGAAGCATCTTCATGCCAGCTTACTTATTCTCTTCCACCATGCATGGACTGCTCCTAGGTTTTCCATGTCCCTTTCTCTTGACACCTAAATAGCCAAGTGTTTTAAACTGAACAAAGCTTCTGAAATTAATGGACCTTGACAGTTATATTTCTAATACTTGTCCCCAAATTGTAGCAAAGGCAAAGATAAACAAAATGCTCCAATGCCTTTTTTCTGAATCAATAACCACAGCTTTGTGCCTTAAAATTCCAGATCTCAATTTGCAAATTAAAAAAATCCTTAAAGCTGGGCAGGGTGGCTCCTGCCAGTAATCCTACTAACTAAGAGGCTGAGATCTGAGGATCAAGGTGCAAAGCCAGCATGGGTACTAAAGACGAAGAGACTCTTATCTCCAATTTCCCAATAGAAAACCAGAAGTCCTACGGTGGCTCCAGTTATAGGTTGGTAGCCTAGAATTGAAGAGCTCAGGGAAAAAATCCAGGCCCAGGAAAAGGGTGATAGCCTTGAGGTAAATAATTCAACGACAGCGGCCAAGCCATTTCACAGCCTAGTACACTGATATCCCCAAGGTCAAAGCAGGTCTTGGTGTCCTCAGTCCCCAACCAAGGCAAGTGGGGAGCCTCAGATCATGGAGGGGTGGGCATGGGTGGTACCTCAGCACTATGGGCAAAGCCAGAGAAGCTCGACTCCTTGGCTCCCAGCACAAGAGGAGGCCAGCCTCTGATGCTGGGGCATCAAAAATCAAAAGAAGCACCATGCTCACCTGAGCCCAGGGAGCACTGGTTGCCACCTGACAACCCAACCAGGGCACTTTCTCACCTGGGGTCAGCTGGGGATGAGCAGGACGCACCATCGTAATGCAAGAGGTGGGAGATCTGATATTCAGAATCCCCAAGTCACACCCAGATAGACTGGAACCTTCAACAAGAAGGCGGAAGTATAACTTACAAAGTGAAGAAGAAGGAATCCTGAGCTCGGTGGCTCCAGCTGCCCAACTTTGGTGCTAGGGGCGTTGATTCTGCATCCCCCCCCCCTGCAGGCAGCGAGTTAGTAGTAGCGTCCAATTCCCAGAGAGTGAGAAGGAGAAGTGCAGACTAAGTCAAGGATAGTAGGAGCCAGGGCTGGCTGCTGCTGCTTTCTTAGATGCCCCTTGATCCACGTGTGGATCGGCTCCATCCTGCAGCAAGGAATGTCGAAGCTGGCGGGCCCTGACGTGGGCAGAAGGAGAATCAGGTTCTATAGGTGGTGGCTCTGGGACTGGTGGCCCTGGTTTTCCTGCCCTATGTGGGACTGTGGGCTCTGCACAGCTAGCCACAGCTTCTCTGGACTCTGTGGCCTGAAAGATGAGTACCTGGGGCAGTGGGGCCAGGCATGCTCCATCCTCCTCCCTGGCAATGGTTTTCCTTCAAACTTGCAGCTCGTTCTTCTCATCCTCATGTCTGTGTCCTCAGAGATGGCTCTGGAAGGGTCAGCGCTTCTTCCCATTATTATTATTATTATTATTGATGTATTATTAATGCCAGATGGAGTAAATTGGGGCACCCAGGACAGAGATTTATCCACTTGACAGAGTTAGAATTAGAACCCAGGGCCCTTGACACCCAATCCAGAACTGTTGCTTCAAATTTCCAAACTGTACAGTCTTCCTTTTCTCTTGCCCACTCCTGTCCCCTGACTTGACCAAGCATTCTCATTCTGGGAAGCACCCTCTCTGCATGTCTGTATCCAGGGTGTGATGTCTTGCACAGGACTGGTTCCCTTTTCACGTCTGTCCCCACCATCATCCCCACCTGCTGATCCTCGAATTTCTTCTCAGGCAGGCTGTTTTGCAATTTACCATTTGCCTCCTTTCTCCCCTCACCCTATGCAGGTTTCCCCTTACTATTTCTTTGTCGAGTCTCATGGACTTTAGTGCCCAGGCTGGCTTTGAACTGTGGTCCTCAGATCTCAACCTTCTGAGATCATTTCCGGTTTTTTTTTATATATGTGGTACAGAGAAATTGAACCCAGGATCTTTGTGCATGCTAGGCAAGCAACTCTACCAAACTCCTGGCCCCAGGATATAGTATTTCTTGTACTACAAACTGATCATGATCACATGATCATGGTCAGAATTGCTTTTGCCTCTTTGAAACTCATGTACCTGCACTTATGTACATGCATTTGTACTAAATTAGCATTTTCTTCCTTTGTGTGTGTATGAGTATTCACATCCTGGGTCTTGAGCTCAGGACCTGTGAGCTACACTTAGAAATTTTCACTCATGGCTGGCACACAACTTCTGGCTTTTTGGTGGTTCATTGAAGATAAAAGTCTTACAGTATTAATTTTCTGGGCTGGCTTAGAACCAGGATTCTCAGATCATAGTTCCTGTGTGAACCACGGGCACCTGGCTTGGACTAGCATTTTCCTGCTCCATCACATCACTCCAAATCTCTCATCTTCTGACAAGGATATGGCATGCTGGAATTGCTTTGTACAGTGGGACATTTCAGATTTGTTTATGGGGTTGTGTATCAGGGTCAGACTTGACTGAGTATTGGCTGTCCTCAAGGGAAGGGGCTTACTCTGAGGTTGATGGTTTTCTTTTCTCCTCAGTATCAAGCTGTCATCTGTTTGGGTATCTTGAGCACAGAGGGCTCTTTGCCACGGAGCTAATCAGTAGGAGACTAGCAATTCCTCTACCTAGTTGTTGCAAACTGTCAGGAGGCGCCAGCTTGATCTTTAAGGTATATATATATATATATATATATATATATATATATATATATATATATATATGTAGTGTGTGTGTGTGTGTGTGTGTGTGTGTGTTTGTGAGTGAGAGAGAGAATGAGAGAGTGCAAGAGAGAGAGAGAGTCAGTCATAGGGCTTGAGCTCTGGGCCAGGGAGCTGTCCATGAGCTCTTCAGCTAAGAGTGTGTGTGTATTTCTTGCTTGAAATCTCTTTCCTCAGTTCCTATCCTGTATCAATGTCAGATCTGGATGTCAGGACTGTCTCCTCCGCTTTGCTGTTGAATTGCTGCGTGTTTCATCATACACCGTGTCTGTCTCTGGACCTTAATTTCTCCATCTGTAGAATATGATTAATGGATATAAGAGCCTTTAGTACCCAGGCTGGCTTTGAACAAAAATCCTCAGATCTCAGTCTCCTGAGTATCTAGGATTACAGATGTGAGCCACCCCACCAGCTCTTTTTTTAATGCCAGTCCTGGGGCTTGAACTAAGTCTTAGGCACTAATCCTGAGGGATTCTTTTTTTCCCTCAAGGTTTCCTCTTGAGCCACAGTACCATCTCTGGCTTTTTCTGATGGATTTATTCAAGGTAAGAGTCTCATGTCATTTTCTGCACATGCTGGCTCTGAGCCGCAGTCCTGAGAGGTCAGCCTCCTGAGTAGCAAGGATTATGGGTGCAAGTGTTCTGCAACCCCACCTCCTCTTTTTGATGGGCTTTTTTGGCTTACAATTGGTACCATGTGAGCCACATTTTACTTCTAATTTGGGTTCTTTGTACTTTTATTTTTCCTGTTAATTGGAGATGAGTGACAAGACTGGACTGGGAATTTAGGTTAGTGATAGAGTGCTTGCCTAGCATACATGAAGCCCTGGATTCAGTTTCCCAGCACCACATAAACAGAAAAAGCTGGAAGTGATACTGTGACTGAAGAGCCCAGGCCCTGAGTTCAAGACCCAGGACTGGCCAAAAACAATTTAGCCGGATGTGGTTGCTCACACTTGTATTTCTAGCTACCCAGGAGGCTAAGAGATGAACAGGAAAGTCTATGAGACTGTTGTGTCTAATTAGCCACCAAAAATCCAGAAGTAGAGGTGTGACTCAAGTGGTAAAGCACTAACCTTCAGTAAAAATACCTAGGTTCATGTCACTGAATCAGCAGCCCTGAGTTCAAGTGAGTTCAAGTGCTACTGTCCACCACCAGCACAAAAATTAAACAAAAAGAAAAATAGATCAAGTGATTTCTTATCTATGAGCCTACAACACTTGTGAGTATATTAACACTTCTGAGTATGTTTACATACATGCCTGCTTTATTTTCCAGTACGTGGTAGACTTAAGCTTTTCTGTTCTTTCCGAGGTTCGGCACAGTAATGTGATTACAACACCATAGCTGAAGACGCTATGGGTCAATGTGCAAGTCACTGTGTTCCTTACCCTTTGCTACAGTGATCTTAGAAGAGTGTCAGAGTGGAGACTCCGTTCCTCACAGGAAGAACAGAATCACCTACTAAGTCACCTTGAAAATACGTTGTGAGTAAAAACACATGGGGCTATTTGTCACTTCAGTGTTACTTGGCTGGTACTGATTCATCCTGGCAGAATCCTTCTCTGATGGCACATCAGTGTTCTCAGAGTCTGTCAGCACAGAATAGGTATTGAAAATCTCACCAGCTGCCCTTAACTAAAACCTTAATACAAGGAGCCAATGGCTCACGCCTGTGATCCTAGTTACTTAGTAGTTTAGCAGTTTGAGGATTGTGGGTCAATGCCATTCCAGGGTAAGAAAGTCCTTGAGACTCTTATCTCCTAAAAAGCTACATGCTAGCCAGAATGGTGTCTCATACCTGTAATCCTAGCTATTCAGGAGGTTGAGATCTGAGCATCCAGGTTCAAAGTAATCTTGGGCATAAAAGCTCCTGAGACACTATCTCTAACCTCTAGAATAAGGAAGTGGGCTTTGCTCAAGGATAAGGCAGTAGCTTTGAGCTGAAGTGCTCAGGGACAGCACCCTGGTTGAGTTCAAGCCCCATGACCCACCAAAAACAAACAAAAAGGAAGAAAATTTAGATGGTGATCTGATCTGTGGTTCATGTGGTAGAGTGCCAGCCTTGAACAAAAAAGCTCAGGGACAGTATCCAGGCTCTTAGTTGGAGTTCTAGCAGTGGGACACACACAAACTTTAGTGGCCTAGGACCTGAATCCTTTCCTCTGTCCCTGTAACATGCAACACATGATGCCCAAGAGACAAACAGGCTAGAGGGGTTCTGTCTGTGTTATATGTTGTAGATATGGTAGCTCTTGAACTCATAGTCTGGGTGCTGTCCTTAAGCTTTATTCTCATGCTTGGTGCACTCGATCAATTCTGGCTCCTTAGTGGTTCATTGAAATTTCACTGACCTTTCTGTCCAGGCTGGCTTTGAACTCCAGTCCTTAAATCTCAGATTTCTCAGTAGCTAACATTATACTCATTGGCACTAGCCATAGATTCTCAATCCTTCTAGGTAAATCTGTTTATTTGTTCACACTGTTTACTCAGTGTGAACTGGTTTTAATAACCCTAGTCTGGTTGAGGCATGCATTCCCTGTTCACAGTGCCTGGCTGGTGCTTCAGTATAGCCCTAGCTACCATGCCTGTGATTGAAGATTTTTTTTGCCAGTTCTGGGGCTTGAACTCAGGGCCTGCGCAGTGTCCTTGGGCTTTCTCAAGGCTAGAGCTCTACCACTTGAGCCACCAAACAACCTCTGGATTTTTCTATGTATGTGGTACTGAGAAATTGAACCCAAGTCTTCCTTCATGCTAGGCAAGCACTCTATCACTAGGCCAAACTCTCAGCCTGATTAAAGTTGTTGAAAAAAACTAAGCCAGAGCTGGGAGGAAGAACCGTTTGTACTCCTTGGTACCGTATACGTAGAAAAAGACGGAAATGGTGATGAGGCTCAAGTGGTAGAGCTTTACCCTAGAGAAAGTCTAAGTACACTGCTCAGGCCCTAAGCTGAAGCCCAGGACTGGCAAACAACAACAACAACAACAAAAAAAAAAAACTAGGCCAGGTGTTGGTGACTCACAACTGACATTCTTGCTACTCAGGAAGCTGACATCTGAGGGCTGTGGTTTAAAGCCATCCTGGGCAGGAAGACTATGAGAGTTTTATCTCTGATTAACTTCAAAAAAGTAGGAAGTGAAGCTGTGAGTCAAGTGTTAGAATTCCAGATTCCAGTCTTGAACAAAATAGCCCAGGAATAGAATCCAGGCCCTGATTTCATGGCCTAGTTCTAGCACAAAAAGAAAGAAAGAGCCAGGCTATTTAATCAAATGTGTTGTACTAAGTAGAAATCTCTATGCAAAGAGAAAATTTAAAAATATTAATCTCACCTGGGTGCAGTGGCTCACACCTGTATTCCTACCTACTGAGGAGGCTGAGATCTAAGAATCAAGGTTCAAAGGCAGCCCATGCACCAAAGGACCTGAGAATTTGTATCTCCAGTTAAACTCTAGAAAACGGGAAGTATAGCTTGGCACAAGGGTAGAGCAGTGGCCTTGAGCTGCAGAGCTCAGGGATAATGCCCAGGCCTAAGAGTAGGGTAGTAGGCTTGAGCTGAAGAGCTCAGGGACAGTGCCCAGACCGAGTTCAATGCCCATGAATTACAAAATAAAAAACAAAAAAGACAAAGTAAAGAAAGAAAAGGGGGCAGCCATTGAGGAAGAGAGGGAGTGATGGAGGAAGGAAGGAAAAAAAGAGAGAGGATGGAAAGGAAGGGAGTGGAATGGGAGAAAGATCTGTACTTCAGTAGCTCACACTTGTAATTCTAGTCAGAAATCTAGAGGTTAAGCTGTGCAGCTCAAAGTGGTAGAGAGCTAGCCTTGATCAAGAAAGCTCATGGACAGGGCCCAGACCCTGTGTTAAAGCCCATGACTGACATAAAGAGAGGGAGGAGTGGGAAGGAAAGAATTGGTTCTTTCCAAGAGTTGAGTAAAGTAGAAGGTGCTAGGTATATGGGAACCTCCTGAGAGCAAGGAGGGAAACTGAGTTTTTAACTTAGTCCTTGGCTAGTGCTGAAGGTGAGTTTCCACCTACAGAGTGCCTGCTCTGCCTTAGTTCTTGTCCATTTAATTCTCCATAGGCCATGGGAAGGAGGTGCTGGCCTTTGCTTCATTTGTAAAGACTAGGAAACTGAGACCTCTCCTGGCCAGAAGAGGCAGAGATGGGGTGTCCAATCCCTGGAATTGGAACCTTTCCATGTCCTTCCTAAAACCTTCCAATCTGATCTTTCTCCCCTTCCATCTTCTGGTGGTCTTCCCTACAACATTATTATAATCAATAACTAAGTTCAGTGAAGTTACAGGTTATAATATTAACAGAAAAATTAATTAGGGTTCAGGATTTGGCCTAGTGGTAGAGTGCTTGCCTAGTATGCATAAAGCCCAAGGTTCGATTACTTGGTCCCACATACATAGAAAAAAGCCAGAAGTGGTGTTGTGGATCAAGTGGTAGAGTTGAGAAAACCCAAGGACAGTCCTCTTGCCCTGAGCCAAACCCAGGACTGGAAAAAAGAATAATAATTATTATTATGAATTTATGTGAGCAATGAACAATTTAACAATAATGTAGGGAGTCAATTCTATTTATACTAAAATAACAAATAAAGTATTTAATTATAAATGTATAAATAATATAACATTGGACAATGGAAACTGCACTTCACAGCTAGTTTTGGAAGTAAGCCAAATTTTACCTGATCTTATCTCCTTGCTACTGAGGAATTTACTTTTGCAAAAAGGCATTATGCTATTTTCCTTTACATTTTAGATGCTCTCAACTTGAAGTCTATACATTCAAATATGCCCTACAATCTCCATTTTCATGAGGAATAGCTTAAGTCCCCTAAATAAGCAGAACCCATACCCTGGATGACGGAATAGCAGGCATGAAAATTCGCTACTCTCCTTCCAATCATGTTGTACGTAACATCATAATAAACCTTTAAGAGCAAAGCATGCGATCTCAAGTATAATGAAGGAGGAGAAAGGAACTTTTCCACATGCTAATGGATAAGGTCTGGGAAGACAAGTCTGAGGTCCCCTTGAAGAGCAATGGAATTGATGGTGGTGATGTACCATGTTCTAAGAAACCCCTGTAAGGAAACTTTTCACTAGTTAGCTCAAGAAATTATTAACGGTCTGTGAGCTAATGCTGACAGACAATGCCCAAACTCTGAGTTCAAGCCACAGCACCAAGAGCAAAAAACAACACAACAACAAAATGCAACAACACAAAACAACAAAAAACCCTTAAAGGAAAGGCAGAATTAAAAACTCCTTAACATTTTATATATGGAATTTGGGAGTGTCTAAGATATTCATTGTTAGATTTTGAGAAATTTAAATGGACACAAGGATTGTGCCTTATATCTAATTAATAATCATGTGATTTTGTTTCATTATATACATTAAATGTACACGACAGCAGTGAAAAAAAGGCAAGGAATTTAGTTGCTCCAAATACTTTTTTTTCTTCCTCCCATTGTTCATGGGGCTTGAACTGTGGGTCTGGGTGCTGTCCCTGAGCTTTTCAGCTCCAGGCTTGTGCTCCACCACTTTGAGTCACAGTGTCACTTCTGGTTTTTTAGTGGTTAAAAAGAGAGAAGAGTCTCATGGATTTCCATGCCCAGGCTGGCTTTGAACCTTGATTCTCAGATCTCAGCCTTCTGAGTAGCTAGGATTTAAAATTCCTAAAGGGAGCAGGAAGAGAAATTCAAAAATAAATAAAAACAATGCAGATTTATAACCTCAATTACATTAGTAGAACTAAGAATTAAAAAATCAACTCATCTAATGCTCCACAAATGTTTCCATTTTCTAGTTGGCCTCACAGTGTTTCAGGAGGCAAACCATGATTTTTTAAGAAGAAACTCAACTTAGCTCCAGCAGCTAGGAGAAAAAAGTCCCCAGGCACCTACAGACTCCTGGACCTAGGGAATGGCGCTGGACTGGTTGAACCCCTGTAAGAAGCCTCAGTCACAGTACATTCTGGGAATTGTAGCCTCTTTTGGAGTGCAAATCCTGTAAAAGTATTGTTTTTTCTTAAGGGGGGTAGTTGGCATGTAGGGGGATCCATCTCCATTTGTGGTTTCTCCATTTAAAGACCTGGTTTCTCTCCCTTTACCTTGCTGCTGGATGCAATCTGAAGTACAATTTTGCCTTTTATAGGTCAGAGCCCCAAGCCAAGTGCCCAGAATGTTTTCACTGAACCTTGGGGGCTGTGACTTGAAGGGATCTCAGGCTGCAGAACCAATGTAAGGTATGAACCACGAACTTCACTCAGGACCAGTGTTTACCTTCCATGTGTTCCTCCAGTCTGAAGTGGAGGATTTGTGTGGGATTCATGAGTGTGTGGTACTGTTAGCCTTAACCTAAGTGCCTCCATATGGCAGAAACTGCCTCCTGAAGCTCCTAGAGCATGTTGGGTGGTTCTTTAGACTAGGAGAACAGTAGCTATGCATTTATACTCCATGACTGAGTGATTCTGCTGTTAGCCCACGTGACCTCCTTATTCACTTTGCCTAGCCATAAGAAAAACACTTTAAAAACTGTAGCAAAATTGTGAAGTGTGTGTGCCTGCCTTGAGTCTTATTATAATTACTTTCTTGGGGGCAGATTTGTTTCTCTTAGAGGAGTTTCTGCTCTGCTACTTCCATAATATCCTTCTTAGCACTACTGGCTTGAGTTTACACATTCATACACAACCTTGTGTCTAGAGACAGTTCTACATGGGATATTGGAGTACTGTGTGCTGGTCCTATGTTTTTAGGAATGGAGTCTGACAATGTTTGAAGGAGTTCATCCCATGAACAGGGGTCTCCCTCCTAAAAGGACAGACTTCACCCACTCTGACAAGCCCTAAAGAGCAGAGGCAGAGAAGCACAGGAAGAGGAAGATGTTTTTAGCTTTTCTTGCCTTAACCAATAATTGTTTCTGCTTCCCAGAGCATAAGATTCACGAGTTACTCTCCTCCAACACTCTCAATCCCTTGGTGATGTTTGAAGGTTTAGAACAACTTTTAGGAAAGAAAATGAGCTGGCCTGAGGAATACGCCACAGCCAAATTATTAGCCAGGACATGAGGTCGTGGTTTGGATTGCAGGAATATCTGTCAAAACAAACTATCTGTCTATGTACTAAGCACTAATCCTATTCTGACAATTATTCAGTTTCTTGCCACTTTCATTTCTAGTACATGATCTCTCAGACTTATCCCAAATGTTCCATCTATGGAGTTGCCATTGCTAGCTCTAGCGTGTTGGCTAATTCTAACAGTTTACAAAGTGTTGGTCAGAGATCTTTGCCTTATAATAAAATTTCTAGAAGACTTTTGGTGTGGTAGTGTATCTTGGTAAATGTTGTATGATTTGTAGATATTACATTTCCTGAAGCTTTAGCTAATGTTACTGTTGTTTCTGCACAGTCTGCTAAAATAAGTGTTATTTCACTTAGGAAATTCTATGTGGAGTTGGGATCACTGAAGCATAAATACTCCATTAAAATGTCTTATAGAAAAGTGTGTTTAGGCTGCGTCCCTATTGTCTCGGCGCAATCTTCCTTCTCAATTGGATCAATAGAAACCAAAAAAAGGATCCTAAAGGCAGCCAGGGAAAAGGGATCAGTAACCTAAAAAGGAAAACCAATCAGAATAACCCCAGACTTCTCACCAGAGACCATGCAAGCAAGAAGTGACTGGAAGCATATATGTCATGCCCTTAAGTCAAATAACTACCAACCAAGAATACTGTACCCAGCTAAGCTCTCATTCATAACTGAGGGAACAATAAAAACATTCCATTCCAGGGAAAAGCTGTAACAATATGTCGCAACAAAACGAACACTACAGAGAGATCTCAAAGAGGTTCTATCCATAGAAAACCAAAATAAATGCAATATAGGGAAAGAAATGGCACCTAAACAGCATACCATCTAAGGACCACAAGAACTGTCAAGACACAGGCCCAAATAAAAGCTTTTAAAAATGGTAGGACCTAATAAATACCTCTCAATCCTAACTCTCAATATCAATGGACTTAACTCTCCAATTAAACGGCATAGGCTGTCTAGTTGGATCAAAAAAGCAAGAGCCATCCTTCTGCTGTCCTCAAGAGACACATCTTACCCAAGAAAACAATCATCTTTTGAAAGTGAGAGATTGGAATAAACTCTATCAAGCTAATTGCCCCCATAAACAGGCTGGAGTTGCCATCCTCATATCAGATACAATAGACTTCAAACTAAAATTAGTAAGAAAAGACAAAGAAGGTTACTACATACTACTAAAGGGATCTTTCCTCCAGGAAGACATAACGATCCTAAATATTTACACACCCAATCCCGGAGCTCCAAACTTCATCAAGCAAACTTTACTTACACTGAAACCATACATAGATCGAAATACAGTGATTGTCGGTGACTTTAACACAACACTCTCACCTATGGACAGATCAACAAGGCAAAAACTCAACAGAGAAACCTTAGAACTGAACAACTATATAGACCAACTAGATCTAACAGACATCTGCAGAATATTCCACCCAGCAACAACACAATATACGTTTTTCTCAGCAGCACATGGAACATTTTCCAAAATAGATCACATCTTAGGCCATAAAACAAACCTGGACAGATTCAGAAACACTGAAATTATTCCATGCACACTCTCAGACAACAAAGGCATCAAACTGGAACTGAACACACATCTCCACCAACGAAAACCCTGTAAATCATGGAGACTGAACAACACATTGTTGGATCACCAATGGGTCATCGAAGAGATCAGAAGAGAAATCCAACAGTTTATGAAAACTAACAGTAAGGAGCACACAAAATACCAACTCCTTTGGGACACAGCAAAGGCAGTACTCAGAGGAAAATTTATAGCTCTGAGTACCTACAACAAGTTGGAAAAATTGCAAACCAACAAGTTAATATCCCACCTTAAGCTCCTGGAAAAAGAGCAACAAACCAACCCTAATCCCAGTAGAAGAAAGCAAATAATTAAAATCAAAGCAGAATTAAATGATTTGGAATCCAAAAAATTTATAGAAAGAATCAACAAAACAAGGAGTTGGTTCTTTGAAAGAATTAACAAAATTGACAAGCCCTTAGCAAATCTTACCAAAAAAAGAAGAGAGCATATCGTAATAAATAAAATCGCAGATGAAAATGGAATATCATGACAGAAATTACCAAGATCCAGAATATCATGAGAGAATACTTCTCAAACCTTTATGCCAACAAATTTGAGAATCTAGATGAAATGGATGAATTCCTAGCCAATATTAACATACCCACACTGAACCGAGAAGAACTAAGCCAATTCAACAGGCCTATTTCAAGCTCTGAAATAGAAATGGAAATTGGACAACTTCCACCTAAGAAAAGCCCAGGGCCAGATGGATTCACAGCTGAATTCTATAAGGTCTTCAAAGCAGAACTCACACCAATACTCCTCAAGCTCTTCAATGAAATTGAAAAGGAAGGTTCCTTACCAAACTCATTCTATGAAGCCAGTATAACCCTCATCCCCAAACCAGACAGAGATTCATCAAAGAAAGAGAACTATAGACCTATATCTTTGATGAACATCGAAGCAAAACTTCTCAACAAAATACTGGCCAACCGTCTACAATAACTCATCAAAAAAATTATACACTATGATCAAACTGGATTCATCACAGGGAGGCAAAGCTGGTTCAACATACGCAAATCAATTAATATAATTCAACACATCAACAGGAGCAAGGACAAAAATCACACGATTGTCTCAATAGACGCGGAAAAGGCATTTGACAAGATCCAACACCCGTTTATGTTAAAAGCTCTGGAGAAACTAGGAATCCATGGAACATTCCTCAATGTAATAAACGCTGTGTATGAGAAACCTACTTCTAGTATTACACTTAATGGTGAAAATCTAAAGCCATTCCCTCTAAAATCAGGAATGAGTCAAGGATGCCCACTCTCTCCACTACTCTTTAACATAGTACTAGAATTCCTAGGCAGTGCAATAAGGCAAGAAGCAAGCATAAAGGGGATCCAAGTAGGGAAAGAGGAAATAAAACTATCCCTCTTTGCAGATGATATGATTCTGTATTGAAAGAATCCTATAGACTCTACTCCCAAGCTCTTTGAGCTGATTCAAAGCTTTGGAAGGGTAGCAGGCCATAAAATCAACCCTCACAAATCAACTGCCTTCCTTTACGCCAACAGTGAGAGGAACGAGGCAATAATCAGGAAAGAAACTCCTTTCACAATAGCCTCAGTGAAAATAAAGCACCTAGGAATTAGCTTAACTAAGAATGTAAAGGACCTTTTTGATGAAAACTTTAAAACCCTAAAAAAAGAAATTAAAGCAGAACTAAGGAAATGGAAAAACCTCCCATGCTCCTGGATTGGAAGAATCAACATTGAGAATATGACAATCTTGCCAAGAGCTATCTACAAATTCAATGCAATACCCATCAACATCCCAATGTCATTCTTTAAAGAAATAGAAGAGGCAATCCAAAATTTCATATGGAATAATAAAAGACCCCGTATAGCAAAAACACTTCTTAGCAGAAAGAACAGCGCTGGAGGAATTTCAATTCCAAACTTTAGACTCTATTACAGAGCTATAATTCTCAAAACACCTTCATACTGGCACAAGAACAGGCCTGAAGACCAATGGAATAGAACTGAGGACCCAGATATTAAACCACAGACCTATGGCCACCTAATCTTTGACAAGGGAGCCAAAAAAATAGAATGGAAGAAAAACAGCCTCTTCAACAAGTTGTGCTGGCAGAACTGGTTAAGCACCTGCAGAAAACTAAAGCTGGATCCTTCGTTGTCACCTTGCACTAGAATTAACTCCAAATGGATCAAAGACCTGGAGGTAAAAGCTGACACACTGAAAACTTTACAGGAAGGAATAAGAGATACACTAGGCCTCCTTGGCACAGGTCGAAACTTTCTTAATAAGGACCAAGAATCACAACAAATCAGAGAAAGGCTGGATAAGTGGGACTGCATTAAATTGCAGAGCTTTTGTATGGCAAAGGACATAGCTAGTAAACTAATCAGGAAGCCTACAGAGTGGGAGAAGATCTTCACCAACCAAACAACGGACAAAGGCCTCATATCTAAAATATATCAACAGCTCAAAAAATTGAATCACTCCAAAACTAACCTCTAAAGTAACAACCATCCCATTAAAAAATGGGCCAAAGACTTAAAGAGAGTCTTCTCTGAAGAAGAAAAAAAATGGCCTATAGACACATGAAGAAATGCTCAACATCTCTGGTCATAAAAGAAATGCAAATCAAAACAACTCTAAGATTCCACCTCACTCCAGTTAGAATGGCCAGGATGAGGAAAACGAATAACAACAGGTGCTGGAGGGATGTGCCCAGGAGGGATCACTACTACACTGTTGGTGGGAGTGCAAACTCGTTCAACCACTATGGAAAGCAGTGTGGCAGTGCCTCAAAAGGCTAAACATAAAACTCCCGTTTGACCCAGCAATTCCACTACTTGGCATTTACCCAACCATCCAGGAACAAGGACATACTAAATCCACTAGCACAACAATGTTCATTGCAGCTCTATTCACCATAGAAAAGATATGGAACCAACCCAGATGTCCCTCAATTGATGAGTGGATCAACAAGTTGTGGTATTTGTACACAATGGAATTCTATGCTGCTGTCAGAAAGAATGACATCACCCCATTTGTTAGGAAATGGAAATACTTAGAAAACGTCATATTAAGTGAAGTAATCCAGACTCAAAGGAACTTAGGCTCAATGGTTTCCCTCATTCGTCATAATCAATAGAAACCTTGGGCTCTACTAGCAGAGATCTGCAATAGAGCAAAATCTTGATACATAAGGCCATATAATATGAAGCTAATTGAAAGGACCTCCAGGATATTGAAACAAAAGCCATATAATGAATAATTGTTGTCCTTAATGTACTATGTTGTCTCTCATCTCCTTTGCTATCCCTTGGTTATCTCATATTAGTATAGTATCTCACTTTGTTATCTGATATATTGAATTTATTTGTATTTGGATATTTGAAATTTGATAAGGAAAGGGGGAAAACCAAGAGGGATGGGGGGTGTGGGGGGGAGGGAGATGGGTACCAAGACATGTGAAAGGGTATCAATGTATGTGAATTAATGCACCTTCTGTCTGGCAAATATCATGTAACCCTTTTACTAATTACAATAAAAAACAAAAAAGAAAAAAAAGAAAAGTGTGTTTATCCTTTTTTATCTTCGGCATTCCCCGTGGCTTTTGCAACTTTTAAATGTTACTAACATAGACCTTTCCCACTTTATACCTCTGTTCTTGACAAATTACAATTTCTCCATTAGAATTATGAGCTTGTTTTACATCACTTAAAATGAGACTGACTGAACGTGGATTCTAAAACAATGAATAAAATATAATTTAGGTTCAGAAGGATAGCCTAGTGGTAGAATTCTTGCCTAGCATTCATGAAGACCTGAGTTCGATTCCACTGTACCACATACATAGAAAAAGCCAGAATTGGTGCTGTGGCTCTAGTGGTAGAATGGTAGTTTGGAGGAATGCCCAAAGTGCTCAGGCCCTACGCCCAAGCCTCAAGACTGGCAATAATAGTAATAAGGATAATATATTTATATATATAATTGAAATATAAAACAATGCCCTTTTTGTGGACTATTCCTTGCTCCTGAACTCATGGTTTGGTCTGTATACTAACCATGTTTCTTTAAGACAAATGTAGTACCACTTAAACCACATCTCCTCTTCTAGCTATTGGTGATTATTTATTGGAGAATTGAGTCTCTCAGACTTTCCTGTTCCAGCTGACTTTGATTCTCAGATCTCACACCTTTCAGTAGGTAAATTAGAGTCAAGAGCCACCAAAGCCCAGTTAAAATATTGACTTTTTTTTCTTTTTTGCCACACCTGGGTCTTGAATTCGGGCCTGAGCTCTATCCTTGGGCTTTCTTAAGGCTAGAGCTCTACCATTTGAGCCACAGCACCAGTTTTGGATTTTTCTATATATGTGTTACTGAGGAATGAAACCGAGGTGTTTATGCCTGCCATGTAAGCACTTTACCAAATTCCTGGCCCACAATACTGACTTCTAAATACATATTCTATTTCTAATAAAGCAACCTGAAATAATCCAGGTGCGGTAGTTCATGCCTATAATCCTAACTACTTAGGAGGCTAATATCTGAGGATCTTGGTTCAAAGTCAGCCCAGGCACAAAAGGACCTGAGACTCTTATGTCCAATTAAACTCTAGAAAATGGGAAATGAGGATTGACTCAAGGGTAGGGCGGTATCCTTGAGCTGAAAATCTCTAGCACAGTACTTAGGCACAGGTGTAGGATGGCACAGGGTTAGAGCGGTAGCCTTCAGCTGATGAAATCAAGGAAAGCACCCAGATCCAGAGTTCAAGTCCCATGATTGACTAAAAAGCAAAATAACAAAAAAACCACAAATCCAATATTTTTCATCCTTGGTTGAGGGATATTTTATGTTGTATCTCTATTAGGTGCTGTATCTCCACTGTTCTTTACATGTTTAACCTAGAAATGAATTGCTTTTATAATCCCTACCAATTAATGGAGTGTGGATTGGTCCTAGGTGAAGATTTTAAGGCTTTATTTGAAACACAAAAGATTCTGCTCCCATAAGAGATCTTTATGCAGGGTCAGGAGTTTGGCCTAGTGGTAGAGTGCTTGTCTAGTATGCAAGAAGATCTCGGTTTGATTCTGCAGTACCACATTCATAGAAAAGCCAGAAATGGTGCTATGGCCTAGGTGGTAGAGCCTTAGCCTTGAGGAAAGCCCAGGGATAGTGCTTAGGCCCTGATATCAAGTCCAGGACTGGCAAAAAGAAAAAAAAAGAATGCTTAGCCAACATGGTGGCTCATGCCTGTAATCCTAGCTATTCAGGAGTTTGAGATCTTTGGAGTTCAGCTCAAAGCCAGGCCAGGCCAGGCACTGAAAACTGTGTGACTCTTATCTCCTAGGAAAACAGAAGTGGTGCTGTGGCTCCAGGGGTAGGTTAAGTAGCCTTGAGCTGAAGAGCTCAGGGACAATACCCAGGCCCAGATTCCAAGCCCCATGACCAACAAAAAAAGAGAGAGAGAGAGAGAGAAAAAAAAAGAAAGTTTTTTTTTGCTTTTCCAACCCTTGCATCATGTTTGTTGGTTTATTTATTTATTATTATTTTCTTGTGTGTGGGGGGGTCACGGGGGTTGAACTCGGCCTGGGCCTTGCCCCTGAGATCTGCATTTCAAGTGTACTACCCTACCCTTGAACCAAGCACAACTTGCATTTTCTAAAGGTAAATTGGAGATAAGAGTCTCAGGTCCTTTTGTGCCTGGGCTGGCTTTGAAACTTGATCCTCAAATCTCAGCCTCCTGAGTAGCTAGGATTACAGGTGTGAGCCACTGAGCCCAACTTGTATAATAGATTGAGCAGGAAAATCTGGGGCAAAATCACACAGGTTCTTTCCTGACCACCTAATTTGCCTTCTCTTCCAGCCATGCTTCCAGAATCGTGTGTTCATTCTCAACAGCAAGAAAGAATGAAAGGATCTCTGGTGAGTTGCTTTTTCTCACTTTGTTTTACATTTCATTTTATTAAGCCAAGTAGTTCAAGATTTAAAACCAAAACATTCAGCATCAGGGACATGTGCAAACATTCAGCTTTAGGAACATGTGCATAAGTCAGATAAAGGTGGTTTAGCAGACTTTAAAATCTTCCCATTCTAAGTTGAGTGCCAATTTGCTTCAGCTTCTTTGTAGTTTTTTTTTTTTTTTTTTTTTTTTTTTTGCTGTAAGAGAAAGTCACGGCCGGGAGTTTGGCCTAGTGGTAGAGTGCTTGTCTAGCATGCATGAAAACCCAGGTTTGATTCCTTGGTACCATGTACATAGAAAATAAAAGCCAGGAGTTGTGCTGAGGCTCAAGTGGTAGAGCTCTAGCCTTTAGAAGTCCAAGGACAGTGCTCAGGCTCTGAGCCTAAGCCTAGGACGGGCAAATAAAAAACAAAAAAAAAAACAAAGAAAGAAACAGTCACATTTGTTACATGATTCAGTGACACCTAGGAGGTGTCATCTCATGGAAGGTGAAGGTACACTAGTAACTGTTTAGAAATCACATCCTCCTGAGTAACAGTATATTAACTTAATGAAGTCTTAGTGGAATTGCTAAAATAGTGTGGTCACCTATACCTTCTAATGTTCTAGGGAACTGAGTAAGCTATAAGTATTTACTCTGTAGACGTGATTCTTGGAGTGTTTTGTGGTCTTTATCCTATGTGAAATTTGGGCTATATTTGATTATGCAGTTTATAGTCTGTTTTGCAAGATGTCTTTCTAGATTTTTTTCTCTAAGTTCTCTCTTCATTGTCTGTTTCCTGCTCACTAATTTTCTTCATTTCTCTTCCTCTTTCTTTGCATCTGTTTTTCTCTGTCTTTTTTTCTTTTCTTCAAATGAGCTGTCTGGTAGCTAGTTTTCCTTCCTGCTTTCCTGATCAATTTACCTTTGCTGATGTAACTCTTAGAATTGATATTTTTCTGCTTTTTGTCAGTGGTAGGTCTTAAATTCTGGGCCTAGATGCTCTCCCAGAGCTCTTCAGCTCAAGACTACCACCCTACTCCTTGAGCCACAGATCCACTTCTAGTTTTCTAAGTGGTTAATTGGAGATGAGAGTCTCATGAACCAGCTTTGAACCGAGATCCTCAGATCTCAGCCTCCAGAGTAGCTAGGATGACCGGTGTGAGCCATTACACCCTGCAAATTGATACATTTCTTATCAACAATGCAGGAAAATTGTTGTTAACTGTAACCCTAGACATTTCTACAAGATTCCAGTGCCAGAGAAAATTAGAAAATACAAGGATATAAACAGATAGAGACATGGGGACATGAAGGAGGGGAGTCCAGGTCTTCCAAGGCTCACTGGCACTTGAGTACACAAAAGCAAGTATATTAACTCAAGTTCACACAGGGAAGGTTAGCATGGATACATGCAAAAAAATAAAGCATCTATAAATACTACAATCAGAACCAAAAAAAGAGTTTAGGAGAGACAGTTGTTCACTTCTTCATTTGAGTCTGTAAACTAGATGCCAGAGAAAGTCCAGATGAGAACTGTACCTTACCTAGCCTTAAAGGCCAACAGCAGGGCCATGAGTGTGGCCTAGTTGTAGAGTGCTTGCTTAGAGTGCGTGAAGACCCAGGTTCAATTCCTCAGGACCACATACACAGAAAAAGCCAGAGTTGCCAAGTGCAGTGGCTCACACTTGTAATCCTAGTTACTCAGGATTCTGAGATCTGAGGATTGCGGTTTAAAGCCAGCCCAGACACTAAAGATCAGGCACTAAATACACTGTGAGGCTCTTATCTCCAATCAATCAATAGAAAAGGGGAAATGGTTCTGTGGCTCAAGGGATAGGCAGTAACTTTGAGATGAAGAGCTCAGGGACAGCGCCCAGGCCCAGATTTCAATCCCCAAGACCCATAAAAAAAGAAAAAAATGCCAGAAGTGTTGCTCGGGCTCATGTGATAGAATGCCTGCCTTTAGGAATTCCCAAGAACAGTGCTCAGCCCTGAATTAAAGACCAAGGAGTAGCAAAAAAAAAGTCAACAGCACCAAAGGTTCATTTACCAGCCTTTGCAGCAGTAAGTAAGGAAGAGGAAGGGAGTTGGTACTCCAGTCTCTTAACCCTCTCCAGAGTTGTCTGTTTTATCCCATCCATGGCCAGCTCTCAGAGTGTTGTCAGGGTGGAGTTCCAACCTCTCAGAATTTTCTACATTTAGCTCAACTTCAGGGTTCCTTACAAGAAAATAATTCATTCATTCATTCATTCATTCATTTATTCATTCATTTTTCCAGTCCTGGGCTTGAACTCAGTGCCTGAGCATTGTCCTTGGTCTTTCTCAAGGCTAGAGCTCTACCACATGAGCCACAGAACCACTTCTTCCAAGGAATCGAACCCAGAACTTTGTGCATGCTAAGCAAGCATGCTACCACTAGCCAAACTCTTGGTCTCTCTATAAGAAATTTCTATGTACCACCTACCAATATACAGCAAATAATTTGATTTCTCGTGATTGTATTGACTTTACTTGGTCTAACCTCATTTGAAATGGTACTATAGTTTTGTTTTTTCTTTTCACTACATTTGAATATTCTCATCCACTGCCAGTGTAAGTTAGAAGCTGGTATTGATACATTTCTAGGTAAAAACTTTTAAAATGTTTCTAAACACTTAATTTTTAATTTCAGCAGGAAAAGAGACATATACACCACTTATATCCCTGATGCATTTTACGGAATCCAGATTTTCCCATATTCTTTCTCTTTGGTGAGTCATGGAGCTTGAACTCAGCATGGATACTGTCCCTGAACTCTTCAGCTTAAAGCTACCATCCTACCCTGGAACCAAAGTCCCACTTCCCATTTTCTAATGGTTATTTGGAGATAAGAGTCTCAGGTCTTCTTGTGCAAGGCTGGCTTTGAACCTTGATCTTCAGATCTTACCCTCCTGAGTAGCTAGGATTATAGAAGTGAGACACCACGACCATCCTGCCCAGCTTCTTTTTTTAACTTTTTCTTTTGCCATTCCTGGGGCTTGAACTTGGTCTGAGCACTGTCCTTGGGCTTTCCTCAAGACTAGTGATCTGATACTTGAGCCACAGCACCACTTCTGCCTTTTTCTATGCATGTGGTACCCAGGAATTAAACCCTGGCCTTCATGCATTCTAGACAAGCACTCTACTACTATGACAAACTCCCAGCCCCCCCCAAATTCCTTTTGATGATAGATCTTTCCATGTAGTGTAGGATGGCTAGAAATCCTTCTTGAGTTTCTCAAGTTCAGGGAGTATAGGTGTGTCCCATCCTGTGTATTTGTTTTTTGGCTTATTATGGGTCATGGGGCTTGAACTTTCCCTGAGCCCTATCCCTTAGCTCTTCAGCTCAAGGATATCACCCTAACATTTGAGCCAAGCACCACTTCCCATTTTCTAAAGGTTAATTGGAGAGTAGAGTCTCAGGTCCTTTTGTGCCCAGGCTGGCTTTGAACCTTGATTCTCAGATCTCAACCTCCTTAGTAGCTAGGATTACAGGTGTGAGCCACCATCCCCCGCTTAATATACTCCTTTGCAAAATCTGTTATGTAGTAGTTATAGTCTGTTCTAATAGTTTGACTGTCTTCTTCATAAAGAAGTAACCAGAGACTAAATTTCACATATACTTCGCTACTACTAGTTTTTGTAGTAAATTTGTCCCCACAGCTGACCTTTCTCTACCATTACCCCAGTATGTACAGAACAAAGGCCATCCTAAGTCTGAACCATTAGTGCTTCTGAAAAATAAAAACATGCAATAAACTTGTTGTAGTAGTATAAATCAATAAGAAAAAAAATTTCTTGCCAGGTGCGGTGGCTTATACCTGTAATCCTAGCTACTCAGATACCAGGCTGATATTTGAGGATTTGGCTCAAAGCCAGCCTTGCCACTAAAATGTCTGTGAGACTCTTATCTCCAACTAACCACCAAAATATGGGAAGTAGCATTGTGGCTTCCTAAGTAGGATAGTAGCCTTGAGCTGAAGAGCTCAAGGACAGTGCCCAGGCTCAGAGTTCAAGTCGTACAACCCACAGAAAAAGAAAGCAAATAAATTTCTTTCTCAAGAAACATTGAAGTGGAGGAAAACATGAAATTAGCAACAACTTTTAATTTGAGCTCCACAAATAAGCCATAGCTGATTAGTAATAATGGGAATACCTTAGGGATGAGGACTGAGGAGTTCATTAACTGTCAGAACAACCCACAGAAAGAGAAAGCAAATAAATTTCTTTCCCAAGTGATCATTATGCCAGACATAGGAAATTAATATGCTGGATGTACTTCACTGTATTATTACTTGATACCCCAAGATTTTGCAATATTCTCACAGTACCAGCATATGACATCATATAATGTAGTTTCTTTTCAATGTAATAATTCCATTTATAACCTAAATCTATTTTACCACAATATGCCACAAGCCATTAAACATTTTATGGTGGGTAATTGAAAATAAGTCTCATGGAGTTTTGTGCCAAGCTGGCTTGAACCATGATCCTCAGATCTCAGTCTCCTGAGTAGCTAGGATTACAGGCATGAGCCACCACCACCTGGCTTGCCTTTTTATTTTTTGTGATTCATGGGACTTGAACTCTGAGCCTAGGCACCGTCCCTATGCTCTTCAGGTCAATATTTTATGTAAGTCTAAAGCATTCATGTACATGAATAAAATTCCAGACATGGTGTGCTTATAACTCAGGGCTAATTACTTGATGGACATGTGCCATTACAGATGCTGGTGTCATTTGATGATGTAGCTGTGGATTTCAGCTGGGAGGTGTGGCAGGATCTGAATAATGCTCAGAGGACCCTGTACAGAGTTGTAATGCTGGAGACCTACAGCAACCTGTTGTCATTAGGTGAGCAAAAGTCAAATTAACTTGAAAGTCAAGTGCTTTGTTATTTTGTAGATACGTGAATATTTATCAAACTTTCAATACTATTTAAATGTAAGATTCCAGGCCCTGAGAAGTATCGTTTCTTTCTAAAAAAACCTAAGGTAATTTTATTCTCATTCTTTAGGATACCTAATCAGCACTTTGACAAAAGTTCTAAATGGTGTTCCCACTAATGGAGACAGTCTTTTCAGGAAACCTGGTACTAGATGCCATATTTCAAGGCTGTAGTCTTAGACATCCAGGATGAAGAAACCTGACCTGATAATTGTAATTTGAAGCCAGCAATAGCAGAAAAGTTCCCATGAAACTCTATAGCTCCACTTAACCCCTCAAAAACTTTTAGTGGAAGGCCAGGAGTTTGGCCTTGTGGTTGAGTGCTTGTTTAGCAGACATGAAGACCCATGCATATTAGTAGAGCTGGAACTCAAACTGGTAGATTTCTAGCCTTGAGCAAGAGAGCTAATTTTGTGCCATACATCTGGCAAAATGAATTCAGAGCTGGGGAAAAGTCAACCATGAAGCCAGTGAGAAATGAAAACAGGTTTAAGAGCTACCTTGTGAGCAGGATATCTGAGACCTTACAGCAATGAAAACCCAGCATAGCAATAATTCTCCACTATTTCTAAGTTACAGGGCCCTGTGTTCCCAAACCGATATTGATTTTCAAGCTACAACTAGGTACAGAACCATGGATAGGATATTCCTGGGACGAGAACATCACAGGTGAGTTAATGCATTGTCATATTGGTGTTGGAGCCTGAGCCCAGTTGGCAAGTTCATGTTCTGATATAGTGAGCAATAATGTTCCTAGTTCCCCTGAGTCTTATATGTGGAACTGAGTGGACCCTTTGTGAATGATCTTTTTTTTTTTTGCCAGTCCTGGGCTTTGACTCAGGTCCTGAGCATGGTCCTTGGGTTTTCTCAAGACTGGCTGTCTACCATTTGAGCAATAGCACCACTTCTGGCTGTTTTCTAGGTATGTGGTATCAAAGAATTGAACCAGGTTTTTTGCATGGTAGGCAAGCACTCTACCACTAGGCCAAACTCTTGGCCCCAAGAATCATATGGCGATATTATGAATTCTATATGGCAATACAATTAAAGGTAGATTTCTCTGTGGAAATCACTGTGAAACAAAATAAAATGAGAAATCCAGGTGCTGGTGGATCACTCCTCTTATGGTAGCTACTCAGGCGGCTGAGACCTGAGGATCAAGGTTCAAAGCCAGACCAAGCAGAAAAGGACCCTAGACTCTTCTCTCCAATTAACCACTAGAAAATGGGAAGTGTGGCCATGGCTCAAGAGGAGGGCAGTAGCAGCATTGAGCTGAAGACCTCAGGGACAACAACCAAGTCCAGTGTTCAAGTCCCATGACTGACAAAAAAAAGAAAGAAAGAAATGTAGAAATGAGATTTCATTTTCATTGAAACTAGGCTTATGCAGATATGAGGAAACAAAGAGTAAGTCAGGGCTTTATTCTCTGGTAAGGATAATAGATTTTTGCTGGTGTGCAGACTGCAATTCAGCATGAAATCTTTCCAGATAGTCGAACGTAGTGGTAGTGGGCTTGCCGAGCATGCACAAAGACACGAGTTCGATTCCTCAGAATCACATACATAGAAAATGCCAGAAGTAGTGCTTTGGCTCAAATGATAGGGTTCTAGCCTTGAGAAAACCCCAGGGCAGTGGGTCAGGCCCTAAGTTCAAGTCCAGGACTGGAAGGAAAATAAAAGGAACCAAAGCTTTTAGTCTAGGGAAGATAATTACCTAGGCAATGAGCTGGAGTATTTCTGGTCTTCCATGGTTTTGAGGGTCAGGAGTGTCAGAAAAGGAATTTTGATGAGACTTCAAAGTGGAAAGAAACAAATTTCAAAATTCCCACAAACACCTAAATTGACATGTTAGTTAGAAGTTATAACTGAAGGTATGTAGGTATAAGTCCTTACTCTCAAGAACCGTTCTTGTTTAGATCAAAGGCAAACGGACATTCAAACCACTCTTGTGGCTTCTAAATCTAGAAAATATTCCTGTTCCTCATTTACTGGCTAAGAAGCAAAGCAGCATTGGAGCTGGGTGAGGTGGCTCAAGCCTGTAATCCTAGCTGCTATTCAGGATCTGAGGATCAAAGTTCAAAGCCAGACCAGGCAAAAAGGGACCTGAGACTCTTATCTCCAGTTAACCTCTAGAAAATGGAAAGTAGGGCTGTGGCTCAAGGATAGGGGGCTGTAGCCTTCAGCTGTAGAGCTCAGGGACAGGGACCAGGCCCATGAACGAAAAAAGAATGAAAGAAAGAAAGAAAGAGAGAGAGAGAGAGAGAGAGAGAGAGAGAGAGAGAGAGAGAGAGAGAGAGAGAGAGAGGAGAAGCAAAGCAACACACATATAAATTATTTCTCGAAAATAAAAGAAAGGCAGCTATTCCCCTATGTATAAACAAAAAACAGCTGCAGGTATCATATAGGAAGTACTCAACTTAAAACTATACCAATACATAGTTGGGTAATGTGAATAAATACTTTCTGTGATATAAAAAGAAACCTAAACACAGAAAAACATTATTTGCAATTGTAAGATATCATTATTTTCTTAATATGTGAGGGAGAATTGCATATATTTCTCACAAATTAAGTTCCACTTTTATATTTAAAAATACCTAAGACTTAGGATAGGAAAGTAAAGTCCTTACCTTTACATTAAGGAATATTTGGATCTCATGTATGTGTCTGTCTTTTTTTTCTACGACCCATTTTAGATGTCCAAGTAATGGAAAATGTGTTTAACACCTGCCAGGAAAGTCCACATGAATGTCTTTGTGAAGTAGCAGTTGCAAGTAGTATTGAAGTGGGGGAAAACATGAAATTAGCAACAACTTTTAATTTGAGCTCCACAAATAAGCCAGGGCTGATTAGTAATAACGGGAATACCTTAGGGAAGAGGACTGAGGAGTTCATTAAGTGTCAGAACATGCTTCTCTCTCCTGAGCCTGAGGAGATACATGCTGCATATAGGTCTTGTATGTCTCCTGTTGTTGAACAATCCCTCAGATATTCAGAGCACTTTAGTCAAAATTGTGACAGTCCAAAAGAACTGCAGTATCATAATTCTGTTCTCCCTGCCCAAGAAATTCTTCAGGGAGGGAGGAAAAATGCTGAATATACTGTATATCAAAAACATTGTATTTAACACCGACCATCACTACACATCTGAAAATATACACAGTAGAGACTCCTCATACATGTAGTGATGTGAGATATCTTTCAGGATTGAAATATGCCTTACAATACCTCAGAGCAAATCTCCTGAGTTTCCGATGAGTATATCAAGTGTGAAAATTGAATTTTTGTAAAGTCAGACCTGACATTCCAACCTCGATCTCCAACAGAAGAGAAACCTTACAAATATGAGGAATGTAAGAAAATTTGAGCCCAGAATTCAGCTCTCAGGAGGCATCAGAGACCTCACACAGAAGAGAAATCTTATGAATGGGATAAATGTGGAAAGTCCTTCACACAGAAGTCACATCTCAACAGACATAATACAATTCACACAGGAGAGAAACCTTATGAATCTAGTGATTGTGGAAAGTGTTTCTGACAGAAGTCTTCCCTCAATTGGCATCAGAGAACACACATAGGAGAGAAACCTTATGAGTGTGACAAATGTGGAAAGTCCTTCACACAGAAGTCAAACCTCAATGCACATATGACAATTCACACAGCAGAGAAACCTTATGAATGTAGTGAATGTGGGAAGTCTTTCAACTGGATGGCACAACTCCGTGATCATCAGAATACACACACAGGAGAGAAACCTTATGAGTGTGACAAATGTGGAAAGTCCTTCAAAAGGAAGTCACATCTCAACAGACATAATACAATTCACACAGGAGGGAAACCTAATGAATGTAGTGCATGTGGGAAGACTTTCAGATAGAACTCTTCCCTCAATTTGCATCAAAAAAGACACACAGGAGAGAAACCTTATGAGTGTGACAAATGTGGAAAATTCCTTCACACGGAAGTCACATCTCAACACATATAATATAGTTCACACAGGAGAGAAACCCTATGAATATAGTGAATGTCGAATGTCTTTCAACTGGAAGGCACAACTCCGCGTTCATCACACAGGAGAGAAACTTTATGAGTGTGACAAACGTGGAAAGTCCTTTACAAGGAAGTCACATCTCAACACACATAATACAGTTCACAAAGGAGAGAAACCTTATGAATGTAGTGAATCTCCAAAGTCTTTCAACTGGAAGGCACAACTCCGTGTTCATCAGAATAAACACACAGTACAGAAATCTTATGAGTGCAACAAATTTGGAAAGACCTGCAAGGGGAAGTCACATCTCAGGAGGCATAACAAAAACCAAAAATGTGGAAAGATCTTCAGGGAGAATTCACACCTCTGCAAGCATAAGAGAATTCATACACATGAGAAAACAGCAATGTAATAAATGGGAAAGACGTTTCAGTCATTGGAAGAAAATTCAGCTTGCATCACAGAATGAACACAAGATAAAACCCTTAATGAACGTAGCAAATGTTCAGTCTTAAACCCAGAAGGCACAACTCAGGATTTATCACTAAACACCCACAGGAGAAAATCCTGATTGAAATGAAAGGGAAAGTTTTTCAACAAGTCTTACTTCAGATTGCATCAGACAATACACACAGGATAGAAACCGTATGAATGTATCGAATGTGGAAAGTCCATCACAAAGGCATGGCAGAGTGTAGAATGCACAAAGGAGAAAAAAAACCTCATGAACATTAAAAATGTGGAATGTTTGACCTGGAAGGCATACCTCTGTGTTCATCACAAACCTGATTCACCTAGAAGAAAAGAAAACTAATGAATATAACAAATGTGCAATGACTTTTAATCAGAAGTCAGTCTTCAGTACATTTCAGAACATATACAGGAGAGCAACTCTGAGTAATGGAAAAAATTTAGCTATATATAGAATCTCTATATGTAAGCATGAGAGGAAGTCAGAAGTCAACCTTCAGCAAGAATTAAGAGCACTCACAGAAGAAATAAATGCAGGATAGGAAAACCTTTGTCAGAAACCTGTATAAGAGCTGCCAATGTGGCTTAGTGGTAGGGTGCTTACCTAGCAAGCATGAAGGCCTGGGTTCAAATCCTCAGTACTATATAAAAAGAGCAAGCCAAAAGTAGCACTGTGGCTCAAATGGTAGAGCATTACCCTTGAGCAAACGAAGCTCAGGTCCTGAGTTCAAGCCTGAGGATTGTCACCAAGAGAGAGAGAGAGAGAGAGAGAGAGAGAGAGAGACAGAGAGAGAGAGAGAGACAGAGACAGAGAGAGAGAGAGACAGAGAGAGAGACAGAGACAGAGACAGAGAGACAGAGACAGAGACAGAGAGAGACAGAGACAGAGAGAGAGACAGAGAGGACAACTTCTGATGTATACAGAGAAGTGCTTCATGGCAGAAGTTAGCTAGGTGTAATGGGAAACCACTCTTTAGCCTTGGGCACTAACTGAGCCAACATTTCTCATTGTGTTTAGTGGTGAAGTCCGTGAATATTATCCAGAGGAATTGGACACAAACGATGGGCATTAGTACTTCAGGCTTTACAAGTAATTAAGATAGTGAAGTTGTTTACTTGTGCGTCTTTTATAATAGGGAATGGTTTGTGAAGTTAATTTTATTAACTCAGTAATAAGAGTTCTGGCCCATTGAGACTGGAGTCAGCTAATGTCCACGATGGTCTGGGGAGTGATGGATGGGGAAAGACTCACAATTTGAGCCAAGGACCTGAGAGCATCGATTTCTCCACTGCTACCCTAAAGTCTGCTGTGTGTGTGGTCCATGCATTAAAACACAAATGACTTACTATTTAAAATTCAATTTTTGAATGGAAGGTATGATGGAAGATACTACTCCTAGTTTATTGCAAAATTTGCACAATAGGAAAGTGATTTTCATCACCTTTTGCCTCAAGTTATTTATGAAACATTCAGAAAATATGTAAGGACACACTTTTGGGGATATATAGTGTGTGTGTGTGTGTGTGTGTGTGTGTGTGTGTGTGCGTGTTTGTGTGTGTACACAAGTTGTTTAGCTTGAACTCAGAGCACAAGCACTCCTTAAGCATCTTTGTCAGTTCTAATGCTTGCCACTTGAGCCACAGCTCTACTTCTGGTTTCTCTGGTGGGCAAATAAAGACAAGAGTCTTAAGTATTTGGTTTTTGGATGAGTAAGTCCAAAATGACTTTAGTGCTTACTTTATATTTAATTAATCACAGATGATGAAACACTTGTGATTTACTATTAGCATTTTCTCTTGTTCTGCTGAATGAGTCTAAATAAAGGACCAGTGTTCCTAATGTGAAGAATCTGTGCTTTCTCACTGTTCTGGAGGTGAAGTTAGGAGGAGGATGAATTTTTTCTACCACCACTAATTATTCCTTTAACCAGCTCCCTTCAGAATTTTGTACCAAAACAAAACTAAGACATAGATTTCTTTAACTTACAGTAGTGTAAAAAATTAGAAGCATGGCTGGGCATGGTGGCTCACACCTGTAATCCTAGCTAGTTAGGAGGCTGAGATCTGAGGATCAAGGTTCAAAGCCAGCCCAGGCACAAAAGGACCTGAGAAGCTTATCCCCAGTTAACCTCTAGAAAACTGGGAATTTAGGCTTGGCCAAGGGTAGTGCCTTGAGCTGAAGAGCTCAGGGTAGGGCCCAGGCCAAATTCAAGCCCCTGATTCCCTCTCCCATGGAAAAAAAGGAAACATGGAAAAGATGAGGAACAGCAGCTACTTAACAGATGATTATAGAAATACAAGGGATGTGGGCTGGGAGTTGAACCTAGTAGTAGAGTGCTTGCATAGCATGCACAAGGACATGGTTTCTATTCCTCAGTACTACATACATAGAAAAAGCCAGAAGTGGTGTGGTGGCTCAAGTGATAGAGTTCTGGGCTTGAAAAAGTCCAAGGACAGTGGTCATGCCATAAGTTCAACACCCGGGACTGGCAAAAATAAATCCTGGGGATGAGAGAGACAACTGGATGTAGTAAGAAATGTGGTAGGTATTTGGTAGAGTAAAATTCAGGTGAAAAGTGATTCTTTTTGCTTTCTGCTGCATTCATGGTTATGGACATACAGTATTTTGAAGGACAGTATTGTGTTCCATGTTTTCATTGTGCAATTATTACATATACAAAGCCAGATTGCATGTTTCTTTGTCATGAGGACAGTCTCATGGAACGTTATGGATTATAATACATTAAGCTAAAGTACAGAGAGATATTCAGCAATCTCACAAAAAGTCATGGGAATGGTGGGATCTAAGTGTCCCATTGAAAGCAGTTTTAGTGCATCCAAACTTGGACACCAGGAATGCTGAAATCTCATTGCTGAGATTTCTTTTGGCCACAGAAATGTGGATAGGCTTGTTATCCACTAAAATGTCAGGTGCACAGATTCTGGAGCTTGATGCCAGGTGTTTGGGGGCTTTTTCTTGGCAGTTAATTGGAAATGAGAGTTTCATGGACTTTCCTTTCTGGGCTGGCTTCAAACAGAACCTCAAATATTAGCTATGCACAGTTTTCAAACCATACCCTACCGAAGATGGGAAACTTGATCTGCTGCTTAACAGGGTTGTACTTTGGCTCTGTTCATTATGCCTCATGGGAGGGGGCTCATCCTTTGTAGACTGAGATGTCATGATCTCCAAAGCCAAACCCTACCTAAAAGTTCAGCGTCCCATTTGGCCTGGGTGAATACATTCTCTGTGGTGCTGGGTCATCAACCCTAAGGCAGAAGTAGGCGGTGCCACATTTGATAAGAAGTTCTGCTGAGTTGGTCACCCCATGAATGCATACTTAAAAGTGTATTCCATTTCCTGTAGTGGGGAAATCCCCTCCAAATTAGACAGGTTCTGATCCACCTGTAGGCCCCATACCTAATCCACCCTCGTGTGTCCTGGTGGTAAGGGTATCTAGGTCTGGAGGGAATGCTGGTTTAGTCCATGAATTAGCTACACAAGTGATGACAAAGGTGTTGTGGATTACAATGAGAACAATCTAAGAAGCCCTGGAGGAGCATCAACCTGAGCCTCTCTGGGGCTAGAAATCTGATAGGACCTTGCAGACTGAGAAACAGTCACATGGCTTTGTATTTGGCATCCAGACCAGTGAGTGCATTTCTTAGCTGTCAGCCAAGACAGAGGAGGACATGAATAAGTGAGTGGAAAGCATCTATCAGACCCCTGGCAGGGGGCAGGTGTAGAGAACATAGGAAGGTACATGCCATGGCTGTGGTGGGGCCAAAAAAGAAGGGTAAAAAAAGGAAAGAAACCATGTGCTGTTGGCTCAAGCCTGTCATCCTAGCTACTCAGGAGTTTGAGACCCAAGGATAACAGTTCAAAGCCAGCCCAGGACAGAAACTCCATGGGACTCTTATCTGCAATAAACCACAGAAAAAATCTGGAATGGGTGTTCTGGTTCAAGTGGTAGAGCACTTGCCTTGGGTGAAAGAAGCTCAGTGACAGCGCCCAGACTGAGCATTCAAACCCCAGGATTCGCAAAAAAAAAAATGTAGCAAAGGACAAGGAGCTGGCCAAAAGTTAGAGAGACTCTAACTTGACAAACAATAGAATGATAAGTTGCACTCAGAAGACTTGCACAGAATCTGGAAATCCCTGAGACCTATCTATCTATGTATCCCATCTGTTTGTCTAAATACATATTCTTTATGCATTTATATAGAGAGACAGATTAATACATATGACTATACATACATACATAGGCAGACACATATGGGTGTGAGGTATAGTGCATGTGAGTTTGTGTGTGTGTTTCTGGGTATCTTTGTTTAAGAAAGATAGAATATATGGGGCAGGAATTTGGCCTAGCGGTAGAATGCTTGCCTAGCATGCATGAAGACCCTGGTGCGATTGCTTGGTACCACATACTTAGAAAATGCCAGAAGTGGTGATGAGGCTCAAGTGGTAGAGTTCTAGCCTTAAGAAAAATCCAAGGACAGTCCTCAGGCCGTGAGCTTCAGCCGGACTGGCAAATAAAAAAGAAAGATAGAAAATGTGTAAATATCTTTACAAAACTTTCATAAAATGTAGATAGACATAAGCTCTTCGGGGAATCTGAAAGGACAAGATTATTCACAGGCACCTTTATCCTTATGAATTCCTCAGCAAGTTTTAATTTTTTATTTTTTTTCTTTTTTTAAACCAGTACTAAAGATTTCTCTCAGGGACCTGGTTCTGACAATTACTACTTTCTCATGGCTGGTACAAGAGGAACTGAGTCATAGTTCCACTTTTGCCTTTTTTTTCAGTGTGGTTAACTGAAGATAACGATCTCTATCAGTGACTTTTTTCCAGGGCTGGCTTCTAACCAGGATCCTCAGATCTCAGCCCCCCCCCTCTCTCTCTCTCTCTCTCTCTTTATGTTTTTTATTGTAATTAATAAAAGGGTTACATGATGTTTGCCAGATAGAAGGTGCATTAATTCACATACATTGATATCCTTTCACTTGTCTTGGTACCCATTACCCTACCCCCCACACCCACCACCCACCACCATCTTGGGTTTCCCCCCTTCGCTATCAAATTTCAAATAACCAAATACAAATAACTTCAATATATCAGATAACAAAGTAAGATACTGTAACATTATGAGATACCCAAGGGACAGCAAAGGAGATGAGAGATAACATAGTACATTAAGGACAAAAATCATTCGTTATATGGCTTTTGTTTCAATATCTTGGAGGTCCTTTCAATAAGCTTCATACTATATGGCCTTATGTATCAAGGTTTTGCTCTATTGCAGATCTCTGCTAGTAGATCTCTACTGATTATGATGAATAAGGAAAACCATTGAGCGTAAGTTCCTTTGAGTCTGGCTTACTTCACTAAATGTGATTTTTTCTAAGTCTTTCCATTTCCTAACAAATGCGGCTATGTCATTATTTCTGACAGTAGCATCGATGCAAAACTTCTCAACAAAATACTGGCCAACCATCTACAATAACTCATCAAAAAAATTATACACTATGATCAAACTGGATTCAGCACAGGGAGGCAAAGCTGGTTCAACATACGCAAATCAATTAATATAATTCAACACATCAACAGGAGCAAGGACAAAAATCACATGATTGTCTCAATAGATGCGGAAAAGGCATTTGACAAGATCCAAACCCCTTTATGGTAAAAGATATGGAGAAACTAGGAATCCATGGAACATTTCCCAATGTAATAAAGGCTGTGTATGAGAAACCCACTGCCATTATTATACTTAATGGTGAAAATTTAAAGCCATTCCCTCTAAAATCAGGAACGAGACAAGGATGCCCACTCTCTCCACTCCTTTTAACATAGTACTAGAATTCCTAGGCAGTGCAATAAGGCAAGAAGCAAGCATAAAGGGGATCCAAGTAGGGAAAGAGGAAATAAAACTATCCCTCTTTGCAGATGACATGATTCTGTATTGAAAGAATCCTATAGACTCTACTCCCAAGCTCCTTGAGCTGATTCAAAACTTTGGAAGAGTAGCAGGCTATAAAATCAACCCTCACAAATCAACTGCCTTCCTTTACACCAACAGTGAGAGTAACGAGGCAATAATCATGAACGCAATTCCTTTCACAATACCCTTTTTTTTGCCAGTCCTGGGCTTGAGCTCAGGGCCGAACACTGTCCTTGGACTTTCTCAAGGCTAAAGCTCTACCACTTGAGCCTCAGCACCACTTCCGGCTTTTTTCTATGTATGTGGTACCAAGGAATCAAACCTGGGTCTTCGTGCATGCTAGGCAAGCACTCTACCACTAGGCCAAAATCCTGGCCGATCTCAGCCTTCTCTATAGCTACAATTAAGTGTATGAAAAACCAGCACTGGGCATATGAGAAATCAGTTCCAATGCACAGGGCAAGAAATTGTGTGAATCGCTCAACTCCAATTAGCTACAATAAGCTAGAAGTGAAAGACCAACACCTTTGAGGAAAAGAAGCTCAGGATAATCACATAGGCCTGCCCTAAGTGTAAGCCCTAAACCCTATACACACAAGTGCATGCACAACTGGCAGACACACACATACATGCGCACACACACAATATATCAGGCATTATTGTATCTTGAATTAATATCCAGAGATTGGACAACAGCATACCAAGTTATGAAATTTGTTTTTCTTGTCTACATTGAGGGAAATTGATAGGTCACAAGATACAGAAGGGAAGACATTAGAGACAAATGCTGTGAATGACTAGCTTGTAAAAAGCACTTTCTTTTCTTTTCTTGTCTTTCTTCTGTCAGTCCTGGGGCTTGAACTCAGGACTTGAACACTGTCCTTGGGTTTTCTCAAGTTTAACCCACTGCCACTTAAGCCACAGTGCCACTACTGGATTTTCTATCTACGTGGTAGTGAGGAATCAAACCCAGATCTTCATGAATGCTAGGCAAGCACTCTACCACTAGGCCAAACTCCAAACCCCGATATATTATTTATAAGTAGTCATCATTATCATATCAAAATACCCTTTCTCCTACAAATAAGGAACACTTATGTATGTGTGTAATGCTTTTTTTTATCTTCATGACTACTTTTGTTATTTTCCCACCTGCATTTTTTACAGATGACAGCACAGATGTACATCAGGAAAAAAATTAGATTAGGATACAGAAACCTAACCATGTCCTAGTAGATCAATGTCATAAATATTTGCAAGATGGACTGGCAGTTCGATCTAGTGATAGAGTGCTTGGCTACCATGCAAAAAGACTCAGGTTTGATTCCTCAGTTCCACACATATAGAAAAACCTTTAAGTGGTGCTGTGGCTCGGTGGGACAGCTATAGCCTAAAGAAAGCCCAAGAACAATGCTCAGGCTCTGAGGTCAAGCCCCAGAACAAGCAAAAAACATGTGCAAGGGGAAAAATGGAGGCTGAAAAGACACTGTGAAGCAAAATGGCTTCTGCAGGATGAGGGGAATAATGACAATTAATGTTGGATCTTACCTAAGAAAGGCTCCTTGAGTCTGAGACGAGGCTGGTAGCTGGGCCTAGTTAAAGACATTGGGATTTGACAAACAAGGTGTGCTGTTTAATACGATCACATACATATTGTGAGGTGTGAAGGGATATTTCAGCCCCCAGTATGTCTTTGTGGAGGTCTTCTGTGAGCAATGAGCTTTGGGCAATGTGCCCTGAGAGGTGACACTACCTCCCTCACAATGGAACAAAATATGGAACCCTAGTAACTAAGCCACTGTAACTGACAGCCAGCTCAAGCCGGCTCACTTGGCCTGTGCCTCAGGAACAAGAAAGATGTTGCTGTGCTATTGCCAAAGGTCAGGAGACTCCGTATCAGGCATGAAAGATGTGGATGCCTCAATTGAAGATGTAGATCCTGGATCAATGCCAACCCAGGGACCCAGTATATCAGGCCTTTCTCTAGGAAGAAAGCCAGGAAAATCCAGGGAAACTCAGACGAGGTATATTCCTGAGAGGAAACCTATTTGACCCCATCATCACCTTCCCCACACACTACAACCTCCTTGTTGCTTTCAAGTGTCTATACTGAGACGACACTTTGTGGCATTTTCAATCTACTCTATCCCAATTCCTCAGTGTGAAGTGTCCTCCCATTTCTGTGTTTGAAAGATCCATTGTTTTTGCCACCATAGTGTGAGGGTGAGTCAGCTCAGACTCTGAATGAGCCTTGCAATCTATGGATCTGGGAGGAAGGCCTATTGGAGATGCTGCTGATAAAGCAGATCCCTACCTACTAGAAAGGTCATCTCTTTTATGTGGGAAATTTCCTGCACAATTTCAGACAGTGGGGGACAATGGAGCAGTTGTTGGATATTCTCTTGAAAAAGTGAGTGTTCCCCCTCCAAACCCAGGCTTGCTCAGCCCCTCCTGGCCGAGTCTTGGAATACTTGGCAACTCTCTTAGCCTGTTTGGTTCACTGGGGTGTTCACAAGGGAGCTTAGCATGACTCAAGTGCACAAGCTGGCTACTTTATCAGGACTGGGCCACCACACCATTTCATTTCCCTCAGAAGCTACTGGAGTCTCAGCAGTGTGCTTACTGAGAAGTTGGATTACAGACATGAGTGAGAGGCACCCAATTGCAGCCCTCACCAATGTGAGGTCCTAGGAAATCCCATTTCCCAGTAGGAAATAAGATTTTAAGTAGCAATGGCGGAGGCCTGTGAAGTACTGGAGACAAAGGAAAGGCTAGGGACTGAATCACTTCTGAGCCATCAGAGAGGGATTGTGTTAGCTTTACCTGTTTAGATCCCAAAGCATTTACATTTTGATGTGTGGTCCACTGCTGGAACTTGAACTTGAACCCAGGTCTGAGTGCCTTCCATTTGGTGTTCAAAGATTACCACTCTATCATTTGAGCCATAGGTCCACTTCTGACTTTTTGCTGCCTAATTGAAGACAAGTGCCTTTAGACTTTTCCTCACTAGACTGGCTTCCATCTGTGATCCTGATATCTCAGCGTACTGAGTCGCTAAGATGAGAGGCATGAGCCATTGGTGCATTTACTTTGGACAGACGTTTAGAGGCCTTTAGCAGAATTTCCATGAATCTGTATAGACATATCTCACTTTGGTAGTTTTATATTCCTGCCTGGGATTTAGCTAGCCCTGTACTTGTCTTGTTAGCTCCACATTGGAAAACCATAGAGTTGACTTCCTTCTCTCCTTCCATCGCTACAGATCCATCCACCGTAGTTGGGAGGAAGATGAGCAAGTAAAGAAGTAAGTGGAGTTACACAGAAAAAGAAGCTATGTCATGAAATCTGGGTATATTTTTTTATTGGTCATGAGATTTTAAACTCTGAGACTAGGTGGTGTCACTGAGCTCTTCAGCTCAAAGCAATCACTCTATCCCTTGAACCACAGGACTAATTCTGTTTTTTCTGGTGGTTAATTGGGGATAAGATTCCCACAGTCTTTTTTACCTGAGCTGGCTGTGACCCTCCTTCCTCAGATCTCACCCTCTTAAATAGTTAGCCTTGCAGGCATGAGCCACCATGCCTGCCTAAAAAACTGGGTATTTTTGAGGCATCTAATCAAAGCACAGTTTTCTTGTTTGCACATCACTTGTAATTTCTACCAGGTCTTGAGACTGGGACTTCAGTGGATGTTAGATAACACAGTTGTAGGTCCCCTGGGGTTTGGCCTAGTAGTAGAGTGCAGAAGTAGCATGCACCGAGGTCCAGGTTTGATTGCTCAGTACCACAAACATCGAAAGAAAGAAAAAAAAACAGGCTGGAAGTATTGCTGTGGCTCAACTGACAGAATGCTATCTTTGAGGATAAAGCACAAGGACAGTGATCAGGCCCTAAGTTCAAGCCCCATGACCACCAAAGAAAATACATAGCAGAGTTGTGGGTGTGATTGTGAGTATGGACACTCATGGATTACAGCTAGGGCTGTGTGCAGAAAGTCAGATCCCATGGGGAAATAACATTCCCATTGTGTATGACATTGCGCATTTTGGAGGATTGTCTCTCAGAAGCTTGTGAATGCGGAGTGTAAAATTCATCCTGTTCTCGGTTGTCTCTTTCCTCCTCCCAGCATACAAGTGCACATCGCTGCAGGACAACCACAGCATTAGAGTCCTAAAAGAAAGGGGCTTTGTTAGAAGGCTAAGAATGGAGAGAGAAGGCTATCACTTTTCTTGTCCCCAATGTGCCCACACCATCCTGTGTTCCATCTTCATGATGTGGATGGACTTCTATCCCAGTGATTACAATGAGCTCCAGAACTTCCACACCCTGACAAAACTCAGACTCTACATGAGTAACCACATGCCAGACTCTGAACTGTTCTTCCAATTACACGTCCCTTTTGACCAGCTGTTGGAATGCGTGACCGGTAAGACCAAGAAAAAGAGGAAGTTCTGGTGTGGGCGACTCAGAGCTTGTGAGTAGGAAGCCCACCTGGTCTAGGTATTGGTTGGCCCTTATTTCTCCCCAGCTTCGCAAAATGCCCTTTATGGGTGGTGTCAGCCAGGTAATGTCTGTTCTCTGTTTGAAAGGACTCAGGCATAAGCACTCATGAGAAAGACCTTACATCTCTTCACTATTCAGTCCAAACTCCAATTCTACAGCTTCCTCCATTAGATCCTCATGGAAGTTGAGTGACACTTCAACTTGCAGAGTTCATTCTTAGAATTCTGTAACTATTTTCATTATTAGGTAGAAGAGCTTCTCCTGAACTCCAGATGAGAAACCCACCAGTGGAGCTGGTGACTGATGTAGATGGAGAATCATCACTGCACTCCAGAAAGCATGGGCCTTCTGTAGAAAACACCAAACAGGTTTGCAGTCCTGTGGATATAGCTTGTGCTCTGAACCCCACATGTGACACAGTTGAACCTGCAGACACTCTGGAAGAAGAAAAAGAGGAGCTACATTTCCTTCCTTTTGCTTTCACAGTGCACCCAGATTCAGTCCAGGTGAGTCAGAGCGACACTCCACTTACTGTGCAGGCTAAACAGCCACCCGCTGGACTCCTGGAAAGTGTCCCTAGCTTACGTGCTGGGGAAGCAGTCAGTGCAGTCTCAATACTGGATTTACTGGAGGAAAATGAATCGATCCTAACAGAATATCCAGACCCATCCATCTCACCACAGGAGAACCAATCTCCAGTTGACAAACTAGAATCTGCCCCACTCTTAATTCAGGAAGAACATTCTATTTCTTATGAGGAGGCAAACCCTTCTGAGGACTCTGAGGTAGAATTACTGCCTGAAGGAAACTTGGAGGTAAGTCTGGATTAGAGCTTCCCTGCCCCCTTCCTAAAAACTCATCTCTTTATCTTGCTCTCATGATTGGTGTCAAGTGTTCATTGTACTTACTTTTCTAACTATTGTACTCTCATTGTTAATATCATGGTGTACAATTTTTCAGTCGTTATTTTACTGTGTTTTACTTTCCACTTACAATGTGAGCTCCCAGATACATAGGTCCTGGGTCGGGTAAAAACCAGACTGGCCTGCACCTGTACAAGAAAACCTTACTGGATATACAGGGAACAATGAAATGCATGAAATCACCAGGAATCCAGGCCAGGCCTCCATGGAGAGACAGGTAAGCTACCAAAGCCTAAGGACAGAGCAGATCAGATGCCTAGAAAGGTATTCTGTCAATTGGGAGAAGTGCCAGAGTAACTGAAGTAATATGTGGGACTCTGTCCTGTGACTTTGTTTATATATCCATTGTGCTTTGTACAAACATTAAAGAAAATCAAAACTCCACAACAGCATCAAAAATCTACTTTGGCCTTGAGTGTGGCCTAGTCGTAGAATGCTCACCTAGTATACAAGAAGCCATTAATTCAATTCCTAGGCCCTGCATACACAGAAAAAGCCAGATGAGGCTCTGTGCCTCAAGTGTCAAAATGATAGCAATGAACAAAAAGTGGCCAAGGACAGTTCCTCTTCCCGCAGTTCAATTCCCAGGACTAGCCAAACAAGAAATCATACCATTTTCCACACATTTTGAAATAGATCTGATTTATCTAACCCTACTTTGTTTTTGACAGTCCAGGGCTTGTGCCACCAAGCCAAACTCCTGGCCTCTAACCTTACTATTTTTAATCATTTATTTTTTTTACATGATCACATTTCAGCTGTCTGTATTAATACCATAAACAGTATGCTTAGTGTAATAATTGTAAAGGTAAAAGTTAAGAAGTTAATAACTAAAAATTCTTTTTATTTTTATTAGTTTATAGCATTAGTGCAATTTTTTGAGAAAAGTTACCTAGAATGTATATTTTAGAGTTCAAGTAATCCATTTTGGTAAATGATATCAGCCTATATCATTTATTTCAATACGTTTCAAACTATTGTTTTCAATAATGAAAATATAAATGTTTGTTGGAATGAACTTTATGAGTTGGAGGGAAGGGAACGAGAGAGAAAAGAAGGGAGGGGTAACAGGGTTTCCAAGAAATATACTCATCACATATGTGACAGCAATCTCTTTGAATTTGACAACAATATCATAAAAGTAAAAAAAAATTAAAATCTACTTTGGGGAAAATTTTTTTTGGCCAGTCCTGGGCTTAGACTCAGGGCCTGAGCACTGTCCTTGTTTTTGTTTTTGTTTTTTCTTAAGGCTAGAGCTCTATCACATGTGCCACAGCACCACTTTTATCTTTTCTTTTCTATGTATGTTGTGCTGAGTAATTGAACTTGGGTTTTTGCTCATGCTAGGCAAGAACTCTTCCACTAGGCTAAACTCACGGCCCCAGTGGGAGGAAGTTTTTGACAAAATATGTAGGACATATGTACACTAAGATGAAAAAGCCATCAACAATCGAAGAAAAAATAGTAAAAATATTTACCAAGAAAATGACATGCCAGTATCATGGCACATCTCTGTAATTCTACCTTCAAGAGTGGCCTATTTAGACCAGGAGTTGCTTGTCTGAAGTGGTAGACTGCTATCCTTGAGTAAGTCCTAGGATAGTGCTCAGGCCCTATGCTGAAGCCCTGGATCATGCAAAAGAAAATAATTTAATTTCAGTGACTGGTTCAAAGACGGCCCAGGCATAAAAATCTCTGAGACTCTTGTGTCCAAATAACACAGAAATTTTGAAATGACAGTGTGGCTTAGTGGTAGAGCCCTTGACTTGAGCTGAAGAGCTCAGGGAAAACATCCAGGCCCAGAGTTCAAGCCCCATGACTGAAAAGAAAAACAATAAAGCACTATTCTACTGCTGGCATGTGCGCTAGTGGAAGTTTCCTTGCCTAGTATGCACAAAGCCCTGGGTTCAATTTCTTTATACCACATATACAAAAAATACCTGGAAGTGATCTCAGAAGGTTGGGTTCTGAGGATCAAAGTTCAAAGCCAGCCCATGCACTAAAGTCCATGAAACTGTTACTTCCACTTAAGCACCAGAAATCCAGAAGTGGCACTGTGGCTCAAGGTGTACGGTAGTAATCTTGAGCTGAAGAGCCCAGGGACATGGCCCAGGTGCACAATTAAAGTTCCACAACCAGAGAGACAGAGAGAGAGAGAGAGAGAGAGAGAGAGAGAGAGAGAGAGAGAGAGAGAGAGAGAGAGAGAGAGAGAGAGAGAGAGAGAGAGAGAGAGAGAGAAGCATCAAAGAGCCAGGCACTGGTAGCCGAATCCTACAATTCTAGCTTCGTATCTCTGGCCATAAAAGAAATGCAAATCAAAACAACTTTGAGATTCCACCTCACTCCAGTCAGAATGACCATTACCAACAAATCTAGTAATAGATACTGGTGGGGAAGTGGCCAAGGGTGATCACTATTACACTGTTGGTGGGAGTGTAAACTCATTCAGCCACTAGGGAAAGCAGTGTGGTGGTTCCTCAAAAGAATGAACATAGAGCTCCCTTATGACCCAGCAATTCCACTCCCTGGCATCTACCCAATTGTCCAGAAACAAGGACATACTAAAGCCACTAGCACAATGATGTTCATTGCAGCACTATTTACCATAGCAAAGATATGGAACCAATCCAGATGCCACTCAGTAGATGACTGAATCAAGAAGATGTGGTACTTATACACAATGCAATGCTATGCTGCCATCAGACAAAATGTTATCGTCCCCTTTGTAAGGAAATGGAAAGACTTGGAGAAAGTCATATTAAGTGAAGTAAACCAGACTCAAAGAACATAGGCTCAATGGCTTCCCTCATTTGTAATAATTGGTACACATCTAGGACTCTCCTAGCAGAGGATTACAGTACTCAAAAACCTAGGTATATAAGGTCATACAGGATGAGACTAAATGAAAGTATCTCCAGGATATGGAAATGAGAGCTTTATCTTGTGTGATTGTTGTTCTTAATCTACTATGTTATTTCTCATCTCTTTTTTTGCCCTGTGGTTAATGTCATGTTGTTACTGTATCTGACTTTGTTACCTGGCATATTGTATATATGTTTATTTGTTTAATTGAAATAGGAAAGGGAAGAGGGAAAACAAGATGATTGGGAAATGGTGGGGAGAGGGAACTGGGGACAAAACCATGAGGAGGGTTATCAATGTGTGGGAAGTAATGCAATCCACTACCTGTAAATGTAATTGTAACCCCTCTATACATTACCCTAACAATAAAAAAAGAGACTGCAAAAAATATCTGTAGAAAACGAGGCTGGATGATGGAAACAACCAGATGCCCTACTACAGATGAATAGATACAAAAACTGTGATACACACACACACACACAAATACAAACACACACACTAGAAATCTACATAGGCAGCAGACAAGACAAAATAATGGGATTCTCAGGGAAGTGGATGAAATTAGATCGAATCATGTTGAGTGAGATAAGTCAGGACCAAAGGAACAAAAGGCGCATGGTATCCTTAATATATGGATATTAGATTCAAACAGTACAAGAGGGATGACTCAATAGTTGGGTACCCAAGGTAATGGACATACTCTTGGATATATAAACATAACTACATAGACATAAAAATCTACGATTGACTCTATAGACATGTGTTTTATTATATTGATTAATATGTATCTATGACATATGAAGACTCAGCTTAATTTTAACTATATTCTATAATCTATATGCCAGTGATTGTATATAGATTCCCTTCTTGAATACTTGTTTGTTTATCATGATATATGAAATATGAGATAAATATCAATGTTAATAAAATCTTAAAAGGAGGCTGGAGGTAAAGACCATTCTTGGATTTGCTCTAAGTGGTACAGAATTTTTCTTAATGAATCAAGGTGTTTTATAACAATTGTTTAGGATTCTGAGTGTTCTACACTCAATGATACTTGTGGAAAGATGATCTAGCTGACTGTGTAGATGGTATGAAGACATTACTGGCCTAAATGTAGAATAAAGCATTGGTAAGTGGCTGTTAGCTGTCCAGATTCTACTGGAGTATGTGGAATGAATTTATTAAGCACAAAGCAGGTATTAGTCAGATGAGGACCAAGATTACGTGGTTGCATGAGATAAATGAGGAAAGATTAGGAAAAATCTGCTCAGATATCCAGATACACTTTCTAAAATGATGTACCTAGGATCTTTTTTTTCATTCTTAGTGGGGAGCTTGAACTTTGGACCTGGGGAAGGTCTCTGAGTACTTTTTGCTCAAGGCTTATGCTATACCAGTTTTAGCCTCAGCTTCACTTAATTTTATGGTGGTTAACTGGAGAGAAGAAACTCACAGTCTTTCTGCCTGCACTGACTTAGAACCACTATCTCCCTGGCTAGCTAGAATGACAACTGTGACCCTTCAGCGCCTGGCTAGTGATTTTTTTGAAAATTGGACTTTCTTCCAAATGACGTAACTGGTTATTAGCAAAGTGTTGAAGCGTGACTTAAATGTGACAAAGTTTTGTCACTTTGAGACACTCTGTGCTCAATGTTAGCAATCTACCACTTGAGTCACAGTGGCACTTCCAGCTTTTCTGTTTATGTGGTGCTGAGGAATGTAATCCAGGGTTTCATACATGCTAGGCAAGCATTCTATCTCTGTACTTCGTGTTAACCCCAAGGTTTTTTTGTTTGGTTTTTTTTGATGTTGTTGCTTCTAATGTACTCTAGGAGGTTCTTTCTTTTTTTAATTTATTTTTTTATTGTAATTAGTAAAAGGGTTACATGATATTTGCCAGATAGAAGGTGCATTAATTCACATACATTGATACCCTTTCACATGTCTTGGTACCCATTTCCCTCCCCCCACACCCCCCACCCGTCTTGGTTTTCCCCCATTCCCTATGATGTTCTTTCTTTTACTTTGCTTTTTACCTCTTTTGTTCTTTTTGCTTTAGTTTTATCCTCTATAGTCATTGTGTTTGCTTTGGGTATCCTGTGTCTTGTATATTGGTTTATCTGATGTAGGGAAGGGAAAGTGTATAATAAAATGGTAAAAACAAAGAATGAAGGGCAAACCAATTCAACAGTGATCCTTATAAGACACTGAATGGAAATGAACTGTACAACCTGTGCTCCCTCAGCAGAAATTTGAGGACTGGAAAGCAGAGAAAAACGAGGGAGGGGTAACAATCTTCTCAAGAAATGTACTCATTACTCATGTAATTGTATACCAACTGTATATCAACTTATTAAAATGTTGACTTAAAAAATAATTTAGCCATGCATGGTGGCTCACATCGGTAATCGTAGCTACTCAGGAGGCTGAGATCTGAGGATAGCTGTTCAAAGCCAGCCTGGGAACTGAAGTTTATGAGACTCTTATCTCCAGTCAACTTCCAGAAAACCAGAAGTGGATGTATGACTCAAGGGGTAGGGTGATAGCCGTGAGCTGAAGAGCTCAGGGACAAAACCCAGGCCCAGACCCAGAGTTCAAGTCCCATGACTGACTATATATATGACTATATATATGACTATATATATATATATATATATATATATATATATATATATGTGTGTGTGTGTGTGTGTGTGTGTGTGTGTGTGTGTGTGTGTGTGTGTGATACTAGCCAGGCTCTAGGGCCTGACATATGGAATCGTATGTACACAGGAGTCTGATGTCTCAGGATCAGGTTTGAAGCCAGCATGGACAAATTCCATGAGATTCTGATTTACAGTTAAGTACCAAAAATCTGGAAGTGGAGCTGTGGATAAAATGGTAGAATATAAGCCTTAAGCAAAAAACATTCAAGGACAGTTCCCCGGCCTTCTGTTCAATTCCTAGGACTCACATAAAACAAACAAAATGTGACGCTGAGTACTCCATTATTGGGTGGGTGTTATAGTTTTATATTCTTGATATGAGCCTTCGAAATTATGTCCGTAGGAAATACTCTGCCCTGAAATTCTGCTTCATAGCCGATTCCTAGAATTTCAGCATCATTACTATCTCCTCCCAGTTAGCATAGCCGTCTACTCCTGAAAACTTGAAGAAATCCTAAGAAATCTGATTATCATCTGCACACACATTAAATCAGTAGCAGCCATGTTGTAGTATTATTTGAGTATATTTAATCCGTTCTTGAGTTAATGAGCTTTAAAGAGTAAAACCTATGGTATAGTTATGAAACTAACAGTCACCATCCTTCTACCTAATATTTTAATAAGTTTATAAAAGCAGGGACTATTCTGAAGTGTGCAGATGATAGCTTCTAACTATAATATCCACATGAAATAGGGTGTTACAGAAACATGTTGCTTGCTTTGGGAAAGCAAAGGCAAGGATAAATGAGCATAAGTAAGTTACCCTACATGTCCAGAGGAAAATACTACTGGCTTTAAATCAATTTCATTCATCCAGTGCTGATGAAAAAATCTTAACGATTCAAGAGGCCAAGTAGTATTATAGAAATCCCTCAATATGATGCACAAACAGCAAACTTAGATCAATCTTCCAAGAAAGAAAAAGGAACAAATAAGAAACAATTAAATTTTCCAAAATGAACCAGCTGGTGGTGGCAGCTCACACTTGTAATTCTAGCTAATCAAGGCCTGAAATCAGAGGATCTGGATTAAAAGTCTTTCTGGGATGAAAATCCTCCTGTCTGAAACATCAGCTCTGTGCCCACAACACAGTTGATGAACTCTGCCCATCAAGTTCCAAACACCAAAACCATCCCCTATCTGAAATATTAGGAAATATACTCAAACATCATTTTCTCTATGGGAGATATTGGAAATATGTATCAGAAACATTCCTCTGGTTTCAGAGTGGAAGTGGAAATATGTACTCACTAGAAGCCCATCTGGTAAATTACATAGCCAATTATCTTTCCTCACATCTTGTCAGTTAGATTGAACAATGAGTGTTTGGATCAGAAGAGATACATGTGAGCATACAGTTTGTAAAATTCTGTAATCCTATCTACTCAAGATAAGCTGATATCTGAGGATTTCAGTTCTAAATCAGCCATGCAATAAATTCTGTAAGACTCTTACCTCTAATTAACCAGCAAAAAACCAGAATGTTGAGTTGTGGTTAAAATGCCAGAGCCTAAGCTTTGTATAAAAGTTCTAATGGGTAGCATCCAGGCCATGAATCAAGCCCTTGCACTGGCTCTCACACACAAAAAATAACCCTGAGGACAAAACAGGATATGCATATATTTTGGAGGGATGCAAATGGATGGGATGCTGATTTCATTTACCTAATATTTAGTCTCAACCATTCTGTACAGTGCAACCCTCTCTGTGAAAAGTCCTCTGTAAAAATGATCCTCAAGATAGGCAGATACATACTTATACCCCACTGCGCATTTATAATACAAAAACAAGGAGTTTAGCCTAGTGTTACAGTGCTTGCCTAGCCTGCACGAAGACATGGGTTCAATTCCTCCATACTACATACAAGAAGCCAGAAATGGAACTGTGGCTTAAGTAGTAGAGCTCTAGCCTTGAGAAACCCCAAGGACAATGCCCAGGACTTGCGAAAAACAAACCCAAAAAAAGGAAGTTAATGGGTTTGATGTGGCTTAGTGGTAATGCACTTGCCTAGCATGCTGGAGGCCCTGGTTTGATTCTTCAGTACCACATAAATGTTCTCAAACACTACCACTCTACCACTCTACCACTAAGCCAATTCCTTCCCCAATGACAGTTTTGAGCAAAAAACAATAAATAAATCTAAGCTAGTGCTCTAGGCCCTGAGTTCAAGCCCTAGTCCTGGCCCATTAGCATCCCAGAAGCCAAAACTGCAAAAATACCAAAACAAAAAAGTGAAAATATTACAACTTTTCAGAAAAATTAATGAGACAATATAGTATATAGGTTTTTAAAGATTTGGTAGAAAATTGGTGATAAAGAAAAAAAACACACAAATTCAACATGAGTTCATATGATGCAAGAAACACGGCACCAAAAGAATTTTCCCTTGCTGGGCATAGTGATGCAATCCTGTAATCCTAGCTACTCAAGAGGCTGAGATCTGAGGATTGCGGTAAAAAGCCAGACCAAGTACTACTTTCAATGAGACTTTTGTAGACTATGAGATAATTAGCCACCAGAAACTGAAAGTGGTGTTCTGGCTCAGTGGGTAAGGCAGTAGTCTTGAACTGAAGAACTCAGGAACACCAAGGTGCAGAGATCGAGTCCCATGACCATCAAAAAAAAATTCCCCAGTAAAGAATGTTCCTGGGCCCGGAAGTTTGGCTTCCTGGTAGAGTGCTTGCCTAGCATGCAGGAAGACCTGGGTTGGATTCCTCAGTACCACATACATAGAAAATAAAGGAAGTGGTGTTGTGGCACAAGTTGTAGAGCGCTAGCCTTGAGAAAGCACAAGAAGAATGCTCAGGCCTTGAGTTCAAGCCCCAGACTGACAAAAAAACAAAAACAAAAACAAAACCAGGTCACCTCCTCAGTGTCATTGAAAGACATCACAAGTGTGACAGCTTTTTCTCACATCAGGAAAACTAGAAACATCCTGCAGCAAATCTGCACTCAATTTAAGCAGACCATAACATTTTGTAATCGGCTAAAGGTTCAAGTCATCTTTATCTGATTTAGAAACATATTGTGGAAGCTCAATTTCTCTTGCTTTTAAGGCCTGGATACCTTAGGTTCAAAACCTGGAAATGTAAAAGTATGTTAGAAATAAAAAGCAACTCATCAGAGAGCCTTTCTTTCTTTTTGCTGTTGATAATGAACAGAAGATTCTGGAAGTATGGCTGCAAAAGGAGGAAAATGAGGTAGTCAGAATCTGTGATTTTGCCACAAATTTTCCTACTTTAAACATTATACATAGGCTGGAAAAGCATAAAGCCTTCTTATGAGAGAATAATCTTTTTTTGCCTCAAATAGAGTATTAAACTGTCCACCAAAGATGAATCCACAGTCCATTAGTTGGTAGATAAATACTGTAAAGGCAACTCATTTCCAGGTTAATATACAAACAGAATTAAATTTAAAATATTTTTCCACAAAAATAATTGAAACAAAAAAAATCCCTGAATCTTCATTGAAAGTAGTTATGACTGAAATACACTTAGGGATGTATGAACTATTTTTGTATTAATGTAAAAGTATCCTAGGGTTGCATTTAGCATTTTTACTTAACTTCATTCATTTATATATTTAAATACCATGTTATAACAATATTTTTCACCCAAAGTTCATTCAGGAAAAAATAATAATAGTTGTCAAGTGGCACATTTCACAGTATTTAAATATTCAGTGCTTGCTTGTGCAATGCCTTGCTGTCATTTAACCTGCTTTTGGCCAAAGAGACATCAATACCGAGGATATAAACCTGGTTTGAGAATTCCCTAATGCTCATGTTATTAAATATTCATGTGAAGAATTTGACCATCCCATTAGAGATACAGGACCAAATAAAGATGTAACATAAAAAACTGGTCATAGGAGTGGCACAATCCAAACAAACCATCCTCATCCAAGGCAGCAGAAGATTAAAATTTTATGTGGCTTCAATAATCTTGGCCAGGAGTTTGGCCTAGCGGTAGAGTGCTTGCCCATATGCAGGAAGACCCAGGTTCGATTCCTTGGTATCACATGCAAAATGTAGATTCATAAAATTTAAAAAACAAAAATTAGCGACCGGGAGTTTGGCCTAGTCGTAGAGTGCTTGCCAAGCAAGCATGAAGACCTGGGTTCAATTCCTCGGTACCACATATTTAGAAAAAAACTGGAAGTCATGCTGAGGCTCAAGTGGTAGAGCTCTTACCTTGACAAAAGTCCAAGGACAGTGCTCAGGCCCTGAGCTCAAGCCCAGGACTGCCCCCCCCAAAAAAAATTAAGAAGGGATATCAAAGTTTGTGAAGTAATGTACCTTCTCTCTGGTGAATATAATGTAACACTTCCATTAATTATAATAAAAAAGAAGTAAAAAAATTAAATGGCTACGTGTGTTTACTTATACTCTGTAGATTTCAGTTAGATTGTGTTGCAATACACAACAGAAATCATTTTAAAACAAGGTATCCATATTGTTTGTGGGTTTTTGTACATCACAAGAATGTTTTCTGCCAAATGCTGAAGGCACATCTCTGGAATCCTAGCTACACAGGAGGGTGAGATCAGAGGATCTTGGTTCAAAGCCAGCCTGGGCAAAGTACATGAGGCTCTTTATCTCCTATGAACCACTAAAATACCAGAAGTGGTGCTATGGCTCAAATTGGTAGAGCCCTAGCCTTGAGCTGAGGAGCTCAGGAATAGCACCAAGGTCCACAGTTCACTAGCACAAGGATGTTCATTGCAGCACTATTTACCAGAGCAAAGATATGGAACCAACCCAGATGCCCCTCAGTTGATGAGTAAATCAACAAGATGTGGTACTTTTACACAATGGAATTCTATTCTCCTGTCAGAAAGAATGAATTGTTCCACTTGTAAGGAAATGGAAAGACTTATAAAAATCATATTAAGTGAAGTAAGCCAGACTGAAAGGAACATAGGTTCAATGGTTTCCCTCATTTGTTCTAATCAGTAGAAACCTTGGGCTCTCCTAGAAGAGATTTACAATAGAACAAAACCTAGATACATAAGGCCATATAGAATGATGCTAAATGAAAGGACCTCCAGGATATAGCAACAAAATCCATATAATGAGAGATGGTTGTCCTTTTTTTGCTTTTGATAATTATTTTTATACATTTTTAAAAATTACAGTTTTCGGAATATACAAGAAAATTTAAGAAAAATATTTGTCTTATACTGAAGCGAACATCTCTTTGATATAGAAATTATATCATATATGGATTTTAGCCAAAAACAAAACTAAAAAACAAGAATTAGGGCCTAACATGCAAAATAAAACCATTCTTACTATTCTTTGCCCATCCATTTGGCCCCTATTGCAGCTCCACTGTGTGGATTTTGAATACAGTTCTTTATACATCAATAGATCTACAAAGACTTAAAATATCACATAAAAGATGCTCAAAAGTCATAAATATATGATGTCACTCTTGACATGATAGTTAAAATTAAACATGGTCAGTAAGGTCAAATCATACAAAACATTACATCACTTAACACATTAGAAACATAGTCTCTTCTGAAGTTATTAAAAAGCAATAATACAGATAATGTAATTCAAACATGAAAACGTGAAATGTGAGAAATATTAACTGTGAAGGCAATCAACCTTAAAAATAAGTTCGGAGCTTGGCATTGGTTGTTCATCCTTGTATTCTTAGCAATTCAGGAGGCTGAGATCTCAGGATCTCTATTGAAGGCCAGCCCAGGTAGGAAAGTCCAAGAGAATCTTATCTTATCAAAAAGGTGGAGCTATGGCTCAAATAGTAGAGCTCTAGCCTTGAGCAAAAAAGCTCAGGAATTATAAGTATGGCCAAGTTTAAGTCCCATGACTATCAGGAAAATAAAATGGGGGTAAAGGACATATTTTCTCTAGACATACTTTTATTCTCTAACGTAAACGATTTTTCCAAAAGCATCACGCAATGGGAAAATTTACTTCTCTGTTTCATAAAGTTATCATTAGCTGGCGCAGTGGCTCATTCGTGTAATCCTAGCTACTCAGGAGGCTCAGATCTGAGGATCACAGTTCAAAGCCAGCCTGGACATGAAAGTATAAGAGACTTATCTCCAATTAACCACCAGAAAAGCAGAAATAGTGCTGTGTCTCCAGGGGCAGGGCAAAAGCCTTGAACTGAAGAGCTCAGCAAAAGCCCCTAAGCCGAGAGTTCAAGCCCCACGAACAACAACAACAACAACAACAACAACAAAAAGCTGTCAAAATTCAATTCATCCTGCTGGGGATGGTGGTATACACCTGCAATCCCAGCACTCATGAAGGCTAAGGCTGGAGAACCTACTGTATGAAGCTAGTCTTGTCTACATAGTGAGATCCTGTCTCAAAACACACACACACACACACACACACACACACACACACACACACACACACACACTCCTCAATTCCCATTGTGAGAATTTTTTCCCATTTAGTTCATATTCACACATCTTTGTTTAGGAAAATGATCTTAGTGTTCATGCCTCCAAAAAAGAGGGGGGAAGCTTTTAATCATGTTTGCCAAATGTTTTACTGAACAAAAAATTGTGGAGTGTCAGGTGCTGTAGGTCTGGAAGTCATAAACTTGTCTCTGTTTTCATAGAGCTGGGAGCTGATTTACATGGGCAAATTTAATCATATCGCTTGGGTTGTGACATGCACCATCTTTTAAAACAATTATCTGGTGATACTAAGACACTGTTAAAATTATCTGTTGAGAGAAATAACTTTTGTAAAGGAATCTCAAAACATTTAAAGAATAGAAAGGAAGGATAAACACATTTTTTAACATAAAAAATCACATCAATATTATGCTTTCACAAAGGTCTAGAAAAAGAAGAAAAAAATTCATTCTGAGTACACAGAAATGTTGGAGAATGTCCTATATATGCCGCACATGTGCAAATCCATATGAGAAGGTGAATTATACAGTCATAGTCAATTGGCAGGTTTCAGAGAACCATAGCCTTCTTTCAAGAGGTCTCTCCAAGTCTTAAGGAAGCATGCATTTTCTGTACATTTAAAGGCACTCTCTTCCACTTGAGCTGATACTGCAGATGTGGCCTCAAGAAATTTGGTTAATGAAAATGATGTGTCTCTGATCTTCTGTGCCACCTCCTCCAGGCGGTCCACCACTCCAACTCAGAGCCCTCCAGCCACTCACACAGGAGGAAAACGTGTCCAAAGACGAAGGAGAAGATGGAGGTGGGAGAGGTGGCGAACAAATGTGAATCTCCTCAGCGGATGCCATGGGAAAGTGGCTGGCACCATGGAGCAGTACCCGAACAGCCAAACCGTCACCTACTGTCTTTCCAATGATTGTCTTTAATCTACTATGTTATCTCTCATCTCTTTTGCTGTCCCTTGGTTATCTCATATTATCACAGTATTTCACCTGGTAATCTGATGTATTGTATATATGCGTATTTGGTTATTTGAAGTTGGATACGGAAGGGAGGAAAATAAGATGAAGGGCAGGGTGGGGGAGGGAAATGGGGACCAAGACATGAGAAAGGGTATCAATGTTTGTGAAGTAATGCACTGTCTATCTGGTGAATATAATGTAACACTAACATATGAAAAAAAAAGACATCCTGCAAATTGAGTGGAGGCTTTTGCACTTATAAAAAAGTAAAAGACCTAGTATCCGGATTGTACAAACAAATCAGGAAATTCAAAAGGCTAAGCATTAATTACCCAGTTAACAAAGCCAAGTTGAGCCTACTTTGTGTATGTGTGTGTGTGTGTCGCTCATGGGGCTTGAACTCTGGGCCTGGGAGCTGTCCATTCAAAAACAGCACCATGCTCACCTGTACCCAGCAATCACCCATTGCCTCCCACCAACCCAACCAGGGCACTTTCTCACCTGTGGTCAGCTGGGGAGGAGCGGGATGCACCATCGCCTTGCAGAAGGTGGGAGATCTCATGTTTGGAGTCCCCAAGTCACACCCAGATAGACTGTAACCTTCCACAAGAAGGTGGATGTATAACTTACTAAGTGGAGAAGAAAGAATTCTGAGCGCGGTGAGTCCATGATGCCCAACATTGGTGCTGGCCCCGGTAATTCGGCATTCATCCCCCCTGCCAGCGAGTTGGTGGTTAGCGTCCAATTCACCGGAAGTGAGCAGCAGAAGTGCAGCGGAAGTGCCTTGGAGTCAGAGCTTGGCTCCTGCTAGTTTCATCATTGCCCCTTGACTCCACCCTGCAGCAAGGAAAAGCAAGGCCAGTGGGCCCTGACTCGGCTGAAGGAGAAGCAACTTCTGCAGTCAGTGACTCTGGGACTGGTGGCCCTGGTTATCTTGCCCTACATGGGACTGTGGGCTCTGCACCAGCTGCCCGACTGGGATCAGGGGCCATGCTGGTTCCTGCAGCCAGTTAAGTGAGTGACTTGGGGCAGTGGGGCCAGGGACGCTCCATCTACCTCCCAGGCAATGGTTTTACTACAAACCTGCAGCTCATTCTTCTCCTCCTCATGTCTGTGTACTCAGAGACAACTCTGGAAGGGTCAGCGCTTCTTCCTATTATTATTATTATTATTATTATTATTATTATTATTATTGCTGTTATTAATGCTGGATGGGGTAAACTGAGGCACCTAGTACAAAGATTTATCCACTCAAAAGAGTTAGAATTAGAACCCAGGGCCCTTTATAACCAATCCAGAACTGTAGCGTCAAATTTCCAGACTTTTTTTAGTCTTCTTTTTTTCTGTTTCCTACTCCTGTCCCCAAACCTGCTCAAGCATTCTCATTCTGGAAAGCACCCTGTCTGCATGTCCGTATCCAGGGTATGATGCCTTGGATAAGACTGGTTCCCTCTTCACCTCTCCTCCCCACTATCACTCCCACCTGCTGAGTCTGGTGTTTCTTCTCAGGCAATCTGTTTTACAATTTACCTGCTCCCCTCACCCTCTGCAGCTTTCCCCTTACTATTTCTTTGTGGAGCCCTGTGGATTCCTTGGGCAGTGAGTGTTATGATCTTCTTGGAGTTTCAGATCCCTTGCATGGAGTGCAAGATGAATTTCTGGTTCCTCAGGAACTTGTCACTTTTGAATCTTCAGTAGTAGAGGTGTCCCAGTGGAGGGATGCCCCAAAATGTTCCAGAGTTTCAGTTCCCTGCGAGTAGAATGTCTCATACCTTCATTCCATCCTCTGATCTGATGGGACATGGTTGCTTTTGTTTTGTTTTGTTGCCACTTCTGGGCATTGAACTGAGGGCCTGAACACTGTTCTTGAGCTTTCTCAAGGCTAGAGCTCTACCACTTGTGCCACAGCACCACTGCCAGCATTTTTCTATTTATGTGGTAATGAGGAATTCAATCCCGGTCTTTGTGCATGCTAGACAAGTACTCTCCCAAACTCCTGGCCCCAGGACATGGTGTTTCTTGTACTACAAACTGATCATGATCACATGATCATGGTCAGAATTGTGCCTCTTTGAAACTCACTCATGAACCTGTACATGTGTACATGCATTTCTGCTAAATTAGCATTTTCTTCCTTCATGTGTGTATGAGTATTCAGATCCTGGGTCTTGAGCTCAGGACCTGTGCATTGGCCTTTAGAAATTTTCAATCATAGCTGGCACCCAACTTCTGGGTTTTTGGTGGTTCATTGTAGAAAAGAGTCTTACAGCATTAACTGCATGGGCAGGCTTAGAACCAGGATTCTCAGATCTTAGTCCCTTGTGTGAATCATTGGTACCTGGCTTGGACTAGCATTTTCCTGCTCCATCACTGTGGGAAACCAATATGAGTCTGGGGTCTAACAGAGTTATACTCAAAAGACCTATATTGAGGACAAAGGGTAAAGAGTACTTTCTTCCTGCCTTCGTGCAAGGGTGGAGTGACCTTTTTGCGTATATTCTCACGGGTCGTGACAGTGTGCTTTGATAGTCTTCCCAGACTTATTTGGTTGCCCTCTCCCTCCAGGAGATAGATTTGCTGAGAATTACATGATAGTTGAGAGTAGATGATTCTTTATGCAAACAATAATTCTTCTGAGAATTCTTGTTATTATTCAAGTATGGAACTGTAGCTTGATTACCAACATAAGCAATTGCTTTCTGTTCTCTTGTACTAAGGTATAAAATAGACAAGCAGTTTAATAAAGTTGTCAGATGCAGCAATTGCTCTGGACCTCCCAAACCCTTCTGTCTCTATCTTATTTTCCTTTTAGCCTCTCAGCCCTACTCTTCGAGGACCCTTGGCCGACTGGCTCCGGCACATCACATCACTCCAAATCTCTCATCTTCTGACAAGTATATGGCATGCTTGAATTGCTTTGTATAGTAGGACATTTCAGATTTGTTTATGGGGTTGTGTATCAGGGTCAGACTTGAGTGAGTATTGGCTGTCCTCAAGGGAAGAGGCTGACTTTGAGGTTGATGGTTTTCTTTTGTCCTCAGTATCAGGCTGTTATCTGTTTTGGTATCTTGAGCCCAGTGGGTTCTTTGACACAGAGCTAATTCGTAGGGGAGTAGCAATTCTACCTAGTTGTTGCAAACTGCCAGGAGTAGTCAGCTTGATCTTTATGTATGTTTATTTTTGTGAGTCATGGGGCTTGAACTCAGGCCTGGGTTTGTCCCTGATCTCTTGAACTCAAGGCTACCTATCACCTTACCCCTGGAGCCACAGTCCCACTTCCTGTTTTCTAGTGCTTAATTAGAGATAAGTGTCTCACAGTCTGTGCCCACTTTTGGCTTTAAGCCTCCATCCTCAGATCTCCACCTCCTGAGTATCTAGGATTATAGGTGTGAGCCTGCACATCCACCTTTATGGTAGATCTTTACTATTTTGAAAATGATGAACATTAGAACACTTCTTTCCTCAACCCAAGATTCAACTCTTGATAGCCAGGCTAACGTTTCTCCCCTCTGTATCTTGTGTGTATGTTTCTTTCTTGAATCTCTTTCCTCAAGGGGTCTGGATGCAAGGACTGTATCCTAAGCTCTGCTGCGTGTGTTCATCATCAACCATCTCTGTTTCTACACCTTAATTTCTCTATCTGTAAACTATGATTAATGGAGAGAAGAGCCATTAGTGCCTTGGCTGGCCTTGAACATTGATCCTCAGATCTCAGCTTTCTGAGTAGCAAGGATTACAGATGTAAGCCACCGTGCCCGGCTATTCTTTCTTTCTTTTATTTTTGTGGGTCATGGGGCTTGAACTGGCCTGGGTGCTGTCCTTGAGCTCTTCCAATTTAGACTACCATCATACCCTTGAGCCAAGCCCCACATCCCATTTTCTAGAGATTAATTGGAAATAAGAGTGTCAAGTCCTCAGCCTGTGCTGCCTGAGAGCCTAGATCCTCAGATCTCAGCCTCCTGAGTAGCTAGGATTACAAATGTGAACCACCCCACCGACTGTTTTTTTTTCAATGCCACTGCTGGGGCTTGAAGTGGGACCTGGGTATTAACACTTACCCTTTTTTCCCCCCTGAAGTTTTCCTCCTGAGCCATAGTACCATTTCTGGCTTTTTCTGAGTAATTTATTTGGGGTAACAGTCTAATGGAGTTTTCTGCACATGGTGTCTTCGAGCTTCAGTCCACAGGTGTCAGTCTCCTGAGTAGCAAGGACTATGGGTGCAGGTGTTCTTTCCCAACCCCAGTTTATATTTTTTGCCAGTCCTACACATTGAGTTTAAGGCCATAGCACTGTCCTTGAACTTTCCCAATGGCTAGAGCTCTATCACTTGAGCCTCAGCACCATTTGCAGCTTTTTTCTTTGTGTGTGGTACCTACGAATTGAACCTAAGTCTTCGTGAATGCTAGGCAAGCATTCTACCACTAGGCCAGAGTCCCGGTCCCCTAGTTCATATTTTTGATGGTCTTTTTTGTCTAACAATTGGAACCATGTGAGCCACATCTTCTGTTTCGGTTCTCTGTAGTTTCATTTTTCCTGTTAAGTAGTGATGAGCCAAAGACTGGGCTGTGAATATGGCTTAGTGATAGAGTGTTTGCCTAGTACACATGAAGCCCTGGGTTCAGTTTCCCAGTATCACATAAACAGGAAAAACTGGAAGTGACACTGAGACCGAAGTGCCCAGGTCCTGAGTTCAAGACCCAGGAATGGCTCATGCCTGTAATCCTAGCTACCGAGGAAGCTAAGAGCTGAGGATCACCGTTCACAGCCAGCCTGAGCAAGAAAGTGTATGAGACTGTTGTGTCTAATTAGCCACCAAAAATCCAGAAGTGGAGCTGTGGCTCACGTGATAAAGCACTAGCCTTGAGTAAAAATACTTAGGTTCAAATCAATGAGTCAGCAGCCCCGAGTTCAAGTCCTACTGCCCACCACCAACACAAAAATTAAAAAAAAGAAAAATAGACCAAGTTATTTCTTATCTTTGGGCCTACAACTCTTGTGGGTATATTAACACTTGTGAGTGTGTTTATGTACGTGCCTACCTTCTTTTGCAGAACATAGTAGACTTATGCTTTTCTGTTCTTTCCCAGGTTTGGCACAATAAGTTGATTACAACACCATAGCTGAAGATGCTATGGGTCAATGTGAAAGTCCCTGTGTTCCTTTCCCTTTGATACCATGATCTTGGAAGAATGTCAGAGTGAGACTCCACCTGGTGGCCTCTGTTCCTCACAGGAAGAACAGAATCACCTACTAAGTCACTTGAATGCATTTTGTGAGTAGAAATAAGATGGGGCTGTTTGTTGCTGCAGTGTTCGTTGGCTGGTACTGACTCATCCTGGCAGAACCCTTCTCTGATGGCACTTTAGAGGTCTCAGAGTCTGTCAGTACAGAATAGGAACTGAAAATCTCACCAGCTGTCCTTCACTAAAACCTTGCTACAAGGAGTCAGTGGCTCACGCCTGTGATCCTAGGTACTTGGTAGGTTACCAATTTGAGGATTATGGGTCAATGCTATTCCAAGGTAGGAAAGTCCTTGAGACTCTTATCTCCTAAAAAGCTACATGCTAGCCTGACTTGTGGCTCACTCCTGTAATCCTAGCTATTCAGGAGGCTGATATCTGAGCATCCAAGTTCAAACAATCTCGAGCATAAAAGCACCTGATATTCTTAACTCCAGTTTACCTCCAGAAAAGAGAAGCGATCTTGGCTCAAGGGCAGGTCGGTGGCCTGGAGCTGAAGTGATCAGGGAGGAACAAAGCCCAGGCCCAGGAGTAGGGTGGTAACCTTAAGCTGAAGAGCCTAGGCACAGCACTCTGGATGAATTCAAGCCCTATAACCCACCAAAAAAAAAAGATGCAGATTTCATCTGTGGCTCATGTGGTAGACTGCCAGTGTGGTAGACTGCCAGCCTTGAACAAAAAAGCTCAGTGACAGTACACAGTCTTTAAGCTCAAGTTCTAGCACAGGGGCACACTCACACTAGTGGCCTATGACCTGAATCCTTTCCTCTGCCCATGTAACATGGAACACATGATGTCCAAGAGATAAACAGGGCAGAGGGATTCTGGGTGTGTGTCTGTATGTCTGTGTCTGTCTTATGTGTTGTTGATAAGGTAGAGTTTGAACTCATATCCTGGGTGCTGTCCTTAATCTTTCATTCTCAATGTTGGTACACTACCATTTCTGGCTCCTTAGTGGTTTATTGGAGTCTCCATGATCTTTCTGTCAAGGCTGGCTTTGACCTCCAGTCCTTAAATCTCAGCTTTTTCTGTAGCTAAGATTATACTCATTGGCACTAAGGCATAGATTCTCAACACTGCTAGGTAAATCTGTTTTATGTGAAACTCAGTTTACTCAGTGTGAACTGGTTTTAATAACCCTAGGCTGGTTGAGCTATGTATTTCCTCTTCACAGTGCCTGGCTGGTGCTTCAGTACAGCACTAGCTACCCCTGCCTGTGATGGAAGTTTTTTGGATTTTCTTTTTGGCCAGGCCTGGGGCTTGAAATCAGGGCCTGACCACTGTCCTTGGACATTCTCATTGCTAGAGCTCTACAACTTGAGCCACCTAACCACTTCTGGCTTTTTCTATGTATGTGGTACTGAGGAATTGACATCAGGTCTTCTGCATGCTAGGCAAGCACTCTATCACTAGAACAAACTCCCAGTCTGATTAAAGGTTTTTTTTTAATATTTTTATTGTAATTAATAAAAGGGTTACATGATATTTGCCAGATAGAAGGTGCATTAATTCAAATACATTGATACCCTTGCACATATCCTGGTCCCCATTACCTTACCCCCCACCCCCCATCTTGGTTTTCCCCCTTCCCTATCCAATTTCAAATAACCAAATACAAATATATCCAATATCTCAGATATCAAAGTGAGATACTGTAACATTATGAGACAACCAAGGGACAGGAAAAGAGATGAGAGATAACATAGTACATTAAGGACAACAATCATTCATTATATGGCTTTTGTTTCAATATCCTGGAGATCCTTTCAATTAGCTTCATACTATATGGCCTTATGTATCAAGGTTTTGCTCTATTGCAGATCTCTGCTAGTAGAGCCCAAGGTTTCTACTGATTATGACAAATGAGGGAAACCATTGAGCCTAAGTTCCTTTCAGACTGGCTTACTTCACTTAATGTGATTTTTTCTAAGTCTTTCCATTTCCTAACAAATGGGGCTATGTCCTTATTTCTGACAGCAGCACAGAATTCCATTATGTACAAATACCACAACTTGTTGATCCACTCATCAACTGAGGGACATCTAGGTTGGTTCCATATCTTTGCTATGGTGAATAGTGCTGCAATGAACATTGTTGTGTTAGTGGATTTAGTATGCCCTAGTTTCTGGATGGTTGGGTAAATGCCAAGTTGTGCTGGCAGAACTGGTTAAGCATGTGCAGAAAACTAAAGTTAGATACTTCTTTGTCACCCTGCACTATAATTAACTCCAAATGGATCAAAGACCTGGAGGTAAAAGCTGACACACTGAAAACTTTACAAAAGGAATAGGAGATACACTAGGCCTCCTTGGCACAGATTGAAACTTCCTTAGTAAGGACCAAGAATCACAACAAATCAGAGAAAGGCTGGACAAGTTGGACTGCATTAAACTGCAGAGCTTTTGTATGGCAAAGGACATGGCTAGTACATTAATTAGGAAGTCTACAGAGTGGGAGAAGATCTTCACCAACCAAACAACCGACAAAGGCCTCATAGCTAAAATATATCAACAGCTCAAAAAATTGAATCATTCTAAAAGTATTCTCCAAAGTAACAACCATCCCATTAAAAGGTGGGCCAAAGACTTAAAGTCTTCTCTGAAGCAGTATGGCAGTGCCTCAAAAGAATAAACATAAGCTCCCCTATGACCCAGCAATTACACTACTTGATTAAAGTTTTTGAAAAGAAAACTAGTCCAGGGCCAGGAGTTTGGCCTAGTGGTAAAGTGTTTGCTTAACATTCAGGAACACTTGGGTGCGATTCCTTGGTACCACATACATAGAAAAAAACTGGAAGTGGTGCTGGGGTTCAAGTGGTAGAGATTTATGCTTGGTAAAGTCCAAGGACAGAGCTCATGCCTTGAGCTTAAGCACAGGACTGGCCAAAAAAGAAAGAAAGAATGTACCTAGGCCAGGCGTTGGTGGTCCACACCTGTCGTCCTTTCTACTCAAGAGGCTGACATCTGCTGATTGTGGTTTAAAGCCATCCTGGGCAGTAGGACTGTGAGATTTCTATCGCTGATTAACTTCAAAAACATTGGAAATGAATCTGTGACTCAAGTGTAGAATTCCAGATTCCAGTCTTGAACAAAAGAGCTCAAGAATAGCAGCCAGGCCCTGATTTCATGACCTAATACTAGCACAAAAGGAAAGAAAGAGCCAGGCTTTTTAATAAAATGTGTTGTGCTAAGTAAAAATCTCTATGGAAGAGAAAATTTAAAAATATTAATCTCAGCTGGGTGCCATGGCTCACACCTGTAAACCTAGCTAGTCAGGAGGCTGACATCTAAGATCAGGGTGCAAAGGCATCCCAGGCACCAAAGGACTTGAGATTTTTATCTCCAGTTAACCACTAGAAAATGGGAAGTGCGGATTGACACAAGGGTAAAGCAGTTATTTTGAGCTGCAGAGCTCAGTGCACAGGCCGAGTTCAAGACCCATGACCCACAATAAAAGTAAAAGACAAAGTAATAAAAGGAGGAGCCAGTGAGGGAGAAAGGGAGTGATGGAGGAAGGAAGGAAGAAAAAGAGAGGATGGATAGGAAGGGAGTGGGGTGGGAGAAAGATCTGGACTTCAGTGGCTCACACCTGTAATTCCAGTCAGAAATCCAGAGGTAAAGCTACCCGGCTCAAAGTGGCAGAGAGCTAGCCTTGATCAAGAAAGCACATGGACAGGGCCCAGAGCCTGTGTTCAAGTCCATGACTGACATAAAGAGAAAAAGAAAGAAAGAAGGGAGGAGTGGAAAGGAAAGAACTGGTTCTTTGTAAGAGTTGAGTAAAGTAGAAGGTGCTAGGTATATGGGAACCTCCTGAGAGCAAGGAGGGAAACTGAATTTTTTAACCCAGTCCTTGGCTGGTGCTGAAGGTGAGATTCCTCATATAGAGCCCCTGCTTTGCCTTAGTTCTCATCTATTTAATTCTCCATAGGTCCTGGGAAGGAGGTGCTGGCCTCTGCTTCATTTGTAAAGACTAGGAAACTAAGGCCATCAAGGACCTCTCCTGGACAGAAGAGGCAGAGATGGGGTGTCCAATCCCTGGAACTGGAGTCCTCCCATGTCCTTCGTAAAACCTTCCAATCTGATCTTTCTCCCATGCCATCTTCTGGTGGTCTTCCCTACACCATTTTTATAATCAATGAGTTCAGTGAAGTTACAGGATCTAATATTTATATAAAAAATAATTGGGGTTAGTGGTTTGGCCTAGTGGTAGAGTGCTTCCCTAGCATGGCTGAAGACCCAGGATCGATTCTTTGGTCCCACATACATAGAAAAAACCCAGAAGTGGTGCTGTGGCTCAAATGGTAGAGCTTGAAAAAACCCAAGGACAGTCCTCATGCCCTGAGCCCAAACTTAGGACTGGCAAAAAGAATAATAATAATAATAATAATAGCAGTAATTGGGCTTATGTGAGCAATGAATAATTTAAAAATACTGTATGGAGTCAATTCTATTTATATTGGAATAAGAAATAAAACACTGAGAAATAAATGTATAAATAATGTAACACTAGACAATGAAAACTGCACTGCACAGCTAGTCTTGGAAGCACCCAAGTTTTTACCTGATCTTATGTCCTTGCTACTGAGGAATTTACTTTTCCAAAATGCATTTTGCTCTTTTCCTTTATATTATTTTAGGTGCTCTCAATTTGAAGTCTATACATCCAAATATGCCCTACAATCTCCATTTTCATGAGGAATATCTTAAGCCCACTAAATAAGCAGGACCCATATCCTGGATGACTGAATAGCAGGCATGAAAATTCCCTACTGTCCTTCCAAACATGTTGTATGCAACATCACAATAAACCTTTAAGAGCAAAGCGTCGGATCTCACGTATAATGGATGAAGACAAAGGCTCTCTTCCACAGGCTAATGGATAAGGTCTGGGAAGACAAGTCTGAGGTCCCCTTCAAGAGCAATGGAGTGGATGGCAGTGATGTACCATGCTGAAAGAAACCGCTTTATGGAAACTTTTCACTGGCCCACAATACAGACTTCTAAATCCAGATTCTATTTCTAATAAAACAACCTGAAATAAGCCAGGTGCAGTAGTTCATGCCTCTAATCGTAACTACTGAGGAGGCTGAGAAATCTGAGGATCTTGGTTCAAAGCCAGCCGGTATAAAAGGACCTTGAGACACTTATCTACAATTAGTCTCTAGAAAATGGAAAATGAGGCTTGACTGAAGGGTAGGGTGGTATCCTTGAGCTGAATAACTCACGGACAGTGCTCAGGCCCAGGGGTAGGGTGGTAGCCTTCAGCTGATGAACTCAGGGACAGCACCCTGGCAGGAGTTCAAGTCCCATGATTGACTAAAAAGCATAACGAATAAAGAAAAAAAAACCCAAATCTGATATTTTTCATCCTTGGCTGAGTATGGTTGGTTGGGATATTTTATATTGTATGGTTATTAAGTGCTGTATCTCCAGGAGGATGTCCAGGATTCTTTACATGATTAACCTAGAAATTAATTGCTTTTATGATGCCTACCAATTAATGGAGTCTGGATTGGTTGTAGGTGAAGCATTTACGGTGTTATTTGAAACATAAAAGATTCTGCTCTTATATGATGCTAAATGAAAGGATCTGTAGGATAAAGAAACAAAAGCCGTATAATGATTGGTTGTCCTTAATGTACTATGTTATATCTCATCTCTTTTGCTGTCCCTTGGTTATCTAATATTGTTACAGTATTTCACTTTGTTATCTGATGTTGGGATCCAGAGTGGAATCGAAGTGTACCTTGATTTGCATCAGATAATGGCTTTATTGTCTTATTGTTTTATGACCTTATTCTGTTTAAATGATCTGAGATTTACCATATGAATGTAACAGCTGGAAGTTCCCTGGTTTCAAGAAGGGATATAAGCCTGGAGTTGACAATAAACAAGGCTGCAGTTTTTGCCTGGGCTGCAGACCTCCCAGACCCGATGTGTTTGTCTCTCTTCTATTTTTTCCAGTCCCTGCCCCCTATTTCAGGAACCCCAATTTGCTGCCGGTAGGCCCCGGCAATCTGATATATTGATTTTATGTTTATTTATTTATTTGAAATTGGATTGGGAAGTGGGAAACAAGATGAGGGGTGGGACTGGGGGGAGGGAAATGGGGACCAAGACATGAGAAAAGGTATCAATGAAGTAATGCACCTTTCATCTATCGAATATAATGTTACCCTTCTATTAATTACAATAAAAATATATGAAAAAAGTGATTCTACTCCCATAAGAAAGCTTTATGCGTGTCCAGAAATTTGGCCTAGTGGTAGAGTACTTGTCTAGCATACACGAAGATCTGGGCACCAGAAATGGTGCTATAGCCCAGGTTGTAGAGCGTTAGCCTTGAGGAAAGCCCAAGGACAGTGCTTAGGCCCTGAGATCAAGTCCAAGACTGGCAAAAAAAAATTCTTAGCCAGCATGGTGGCTCACACCTGTAATCTTAGCTACTCAGGAGGCTGAGATCTGAGGAGTTCAGCTCATAGTCAGGCCAGGCACAAAAGACTCTGAGACTCTTAACTCCTAGGACACGGGAAGTGCTGCTGTGGCTTCAGGATAGGGTAAGTAACCTTGAGCTGAAGAGCTCTGGGGAAAAATGCCTAGGCTCAGAGTCCGGGCTCCACGAATAACAAAAAAAAAGAGAGAAAGAAAGATAAAAGAAAAAGTTTTTGATTTTCTAACCCTTGCATCATGTTAGTTGGTTATTTATTTATTTATTTATTTAGCTATCATTTTTATCATTTTCTAGTGTGGGGGGCTTGAATTGGGCCTGAACCCTACACTTGAGCCAAGCCCCACTTCCTATTTTCTTGAGGCTAAATCTCAGGTTATTTTGTGTCCTAGCTGGGTTTGAACCTTGATCCTCAGATCTCAGCTTCTTGAGTAGTTAGGATTAAAGGCATGTGCCACCACATCCAACTTGTATAATGTTTTGAGCAGGAAAATCTGGGGCAAAATCACACAGGTTCTTTCCTGACTACCTCATTTGCCTTCTATTCCAGCCTCGCTTACAGAATCTTGTGTTCATTCTCAACAGCAAGAAAGAATGAAAGGAGCTCTGGTGAGTTGCTTTTTCTCACTTTGTTTTACATTTCATTTTATTAACCCAAGGTTGTTCGAGTGCAGATTTGCTTCAATTTCTTGATTTTTTTTTTTTGCTGTAAGAAAAACTCATGACCGGGCGTTTGGCCAAGTGGTAGAGTGCCTGACTAGCATGCACGAAGACCCAGGTTCAATTCCTCGGTACCACATACATAGGAAAATAAAAGGCGGAAGTCATGCTGAGGCGCAAGTGGTAGAGTTCTAGACTTGAGAAAGTCCAAGGAAAATGCTCAGGCCCTGAGCTCAAACCCAGGATTGGCAAAAAAATAAAAGAAAAAGAAAAAGAAAAAGTCACATTTGTTATATGATTTGATGATACTTATATGGAGACGTCTAATGGAAGGTAAAGGTACGCTAGTAACTGGTCAGAAATCACATACTCTTGAGTAACAGTATTTCATCTTAATGAAGTCTTAGTGGAGTTGCTAAAATAGTGTGGTCATACATACATACCTTCTAATGTTCTAGGGAACTGAGTAAGCTATAAGTATTTACTCTCCAGGAGTGCTTCTTCAACTGTTTGTGGTCTTTGTCTTATGTGAAATTTAGGCTATATTTGTTTATGCAGTTTGTGGTCTTTCTAGAAATCCCTCTTTTTTTTGTAAGGTGTCTTCACAAGATTTCTTTCGCTACTTTCTGTCTTCATTGTCTGTTTCCTGCTCACTAGCTTTCTTCATTTCTCTTTTTTTGCATCTCTTTTTCTCTGTCTCTTTTTCTTTTACTCAGTACCTCTTCCCTTCATAAGTCTCTCACTTTTTTTCTTTTCTTCAAATGATCTGTCGGAGACCTAGTTTTCCTTCCTACTTTCCTGATCAATTTTCCTTTGCTGTCATTCCCTTTCAAATTGAGATTTTTTCTTTTTCTTTGTTTTATTTTTTTGTATTGGTTGTGGATCTTAAACTCTGGGCCTGGATGCTGTCCTCGAGATCTTCAGCTCAAGACTATCACCCTACCCCATGAGCCACAAAGCCACTTCTGGTTTTCTAAGTGATTATTTGGAGATGAGAGTCTCATGGACTTCAGTGCCTGAACTAGCTTTGGGCTGGCTTTCAACCTTCTGAACCATCTTTGAACCAAGATCCTCAGATCGTAGCCTCCAGAGTAGCTAGGATTACAGGTGTGAGCCATCACACCTTTCAAATTGAAACTTTTCTTCTCAACAATGTAGGAAAATTGTTGTTAACTGTAACCCTAGACAATTCTACAAGATTCCAGTGCCAAAGAAAGTTAGAAAAATACGATGACATAAACAGACAGAGACATGGGGACATGGCGGAGGGAAGACCAAGGCTTCCAAGCCTCACTGGCACTTGAGTACACAAAAGCAAGTATATTTACTCGAGTTCACACAAGGAAGGTTACCATGGATATATGTAAAAAAAATCATCTGTATTAATACTACAAACAGAGCAAAGAAAGAGTTTGGGAGATACACTTGTTCACTTCTTCATTTGAGTCTGTAAATTAGAGCCCAGAGAATGTCCAGATGTGACCTTCACCTTACCTACTCTTAAAGGCCAACAGCAGGGCCATGAGTATGGCCTAGTGGTAGAAGGCTTGCCTAGAATGCAGGCAGACCCAGGTTCAATTCCACAGGACACATACACAGAGAAAGCCAGAATTGCCAAGCGCACTGGCTCACACTTTTAATCCTAGTCACTCAGGAGGCTGAGATCTGAGGATCATGGTTCAAAGCCAGCCTGGGCACTAAAGACTGTGAGGCTCTTATCTCCAATCAATCAATAGAAAATGGGAAGTGGCTCTGTGACTCAAGGGATAGGGCAGTAGCCTTGAGTTGAAGAGCTCAGGGACAGAACCCAGGCTCAGAGTTCAATCCCCAAGACCCACAAAAACATAAAAAGCAAAAGCCAGAAAAGGTACTCTGGCTCATGTGGAAGATTGCCTGCTTTGAGGCATGCCCAAGAATAGTGCTCAGGCCCTGAGTTCAAGACCAAGGACTGGCAAAAAACAAAAGTCAACAGCATCCAAGGTTCAGTTTGCAGCCTTTGCAGCACTCAAGAAGGTGAAGTGGGTTGGGAAGGGTCTCTTAACACTCTCCAGATTTGTCTCTTTTAACCCTTTCTTGGCCAGCTCTCAGAGTATTGTCAGGGTGGAGTTCAAACCTCTCAGAATTTTTTTACCTTCAGCTCAAATTCAGGGTTCCCTACAAGAAATTTTAATTTTTTATTTATTTAGCCAATTTATTTAGCTTGAACTCAGGGCCTGAGCAGTGTGCTTTGGCTTTCTTAAGGGTAGAGCTCTACCACTTGAGCCACAGAACCACTTCCAGGTTTTTCTATGTCTGTAGTATGAAGGAGTCCATCCCAGGTTTTCGTGCATGATAAGCAAGCACACTCCTGATTGTATTGCCCTTATGTGGTCTAACCTCATTGGATGTGGTAGTGTAGTTTTGTTTTTGCTTTTCACTGTTTTGAAGATTCTCATCCACTGCCAGTGTAAGTTAGATGCTGGTATTGATATTAAATAATATACTGAGTAGGGATTTATATTTGAAATATCACTGTCGGCAAAATCTAACAGACATTTGCTTAGTAATTGCTTTTGATTTCTCAAGAAGTTCAGTACAAGCTAACATGTGTGGCATATATAGACTGGTAGAAATGATTCAGAAATATGTGACTCGTTTGAAAAGGAGTCAGTGAAAAGATACACAAACGAAAAGCAGGATACCCATATTGTAACAATTTGTATCTTTTGTCCATCTGTGTTTGTTATTAATTCCATTTGTAGTGTACATTTCTAGGTAAAAACGTTAAAGATGTTTCCAAACACTTAATTTGTTATTTCAACAGGAAAAAAAGACATTTATATGCCTGATAAAGTTCACAGAATACAAATTTTTCCATATCCCTTTTTTTTTGGTGGGTAATAGAGCTTGAACTCAGCCTGAGCACTGTCCCTGAGCTGTTCAGCTCCAGGCTACCGCCTTACCCTGGAGCCAAGCCCCACTTCCCATTTTCTAAACGTAAATTGGAGATAAGTGTCTCAGGTATTTTTGTGCCAGGGTGGCTTTAAACTTTGATCCTCAGATCTCAGCCTCCTGAGTAGCTAGGATTATAGAAGTGAGCCACCACGTTTACCATGCCCAACTTTCTGTTTTTGTTTTTGTTTTTTTAAACCAAAACTTTGGCTGGAAGTCGATGTGAGCACTGTCTTTCAGCTTTCCTCAAGCCTAGTGATCTTAATATCCAGAGATTGGACAACAGCATAGCAAGTTATGGAATCTGTTTTTCTAGTCTACTTTAAGGGAAAGGAATAGGTCACAAGATGCAGAAATGAAGACTTCAGAGGCAAAAGCTGTTAGTGAATAGCTTGTAAAAAGCACTTTCTTTTCTCTTCATTTCTTTAATCTGCCAGTCCTGGGGCTTGAACTCAGGGCCCGAGCACTGTCCTTGGGTTTTCTCAAGTCTAGACCTCTGCCACTTGAGCCACAATGCCTCATCTAGATTTTCTATCTACGTAGTAGTGAGGAATCTAACCCAGATTTTCATGGATGCTAGGCAAGTACTCTACCACTAGGCAAAACTCCCAACCCTGACATAATATTTATAAATAGTCATCATCATCATATCAAAATATCCTTTCTCCTAAGAGAATGAACACTTATCTATGTGTGTAATGCTTTTTTAAATTCCGCCAATACTTCTGTGATTTTCCTACTCGCAATTTTTACACATGACAGCACAGATGTTCATAGAAAAAAATTAGATTAGGATACAGAAACCTAACAACATGCTAGTAGATCAATGTCAAAAATATTTGCAAGATGGACTGGCAGTTTGATCTAGTGATAGAGTGCCTGGCTACTAAGCAAAGAGACTCAGGTTTGATTCCTCAGTACCACATACATAGAAAACACTGGAACTGGTGCTGTGGCTCAATGGGACAGCTATATCCTAAAAAAGTCAAAGAGCAATGCTCAGACTCTGAGTTTAAGCCCCAGAATTAGCAAAAACAAAAAAATTTACAAGAGGCAAAATGGAGGCTGAGAAGGCACTGTGAGGCAAAATGGCTTGTGCAGGATGAGGGGAATAGTGGCAGTTAAGGATGCATCTTACCTAAGAAAGACTTCTTGAACCTGAGACCAGGCCAGTACCTACGCCTAGTTAAAGACCTGGAGATTTGACACGCAAGGTGGGCTGTTTACTACATCCACATATACGTTGTGAGGTGGGAAGGGAGATTCAAAGTTCAGTATGTCTTTGGTGAGGTCTTCTGTGAGCAAGGAGCTTTGGTCATTGGGCCCTGAAAGGTGACCCTACCTCCCTCACAATGGAACAGAATATGGAACCCTGGTAACCAAGCCACTGTAACTGACAACCAGCTCAGCTAGCTCAGTTGGCCTGTGGCTCAGGAACAAGAAAGATGTTGCTGTGCTGTTGTCAAAGGTCAGTAGACTTGGGTCTCAGGCATGAGAGATATGGATATCTCACTCGAAGATGTAGATGCTGGATCAGTGATAAGCCATGAATCCAGATTATCAGGCGTTTCTCTAGGAAGAAAGCCAGGAAACTCTAGGGCAACTCAGATGAGGTATATTCCTGAGAGGAAACCTATTTGACCCCATCATCCTCTCCACTCACTGCAACCTTCTTGTGAGCTTTCAAGTATCTATTCTGAGATGACAGTTTGTGTCCTTTTCAATCTACTCTATCCCAATGCCTCAGTGTGAAGTGTGCTCCAATTTCTGTGTTTGAAAGATCCATTGTTTTTGCACCATATTGTAACTGGTGAGTCAGCTCAGACTCTGAATGAACCTTGTAACCTATGGATCCTGGAGGAAGGCCTGTTGGAGATGCTGCTGATAAAGCTGAGCCCTGCCTACGAGAAAGGTGATCTCTTTTATGTGGGAAATTTCCTGCACAATTTCAGACAGTGGGGGACAATGGAGCAGTTGCTGGATATTCTCTTGAAAAAGTGAGTGTTCCCCCTCCAAACCCAGGCTTCCTCAGCCCTCCTTGCTGAGTCTTGGAATACTTGGCACCTCTCTGAGCCTGTTTGGTTCACTGGGGTGTTCACAGGGGAGCTAAGCATGACACAAGTGCACAAGTTGGCTACTTTACTAGGACTGGTCCACCATGCCATTTCATTTCCCTCAGAAGCTACTGGAGTCTCAGCAATGTGCTTACTGAGAAGTTGGATTACAGACATGAGTGAGTGGCACCCAATAGCAGCCCTCACCAAGGTGAGGTCCTAGGAAATCCCATTTCCCAGGAGGAAATAAGGTTTTAAGTAGCAGTGGCAGAGGCCTGTGAAATACTGGAGATAAAGGAAAGGATAGGGACTGAATCACTTCTGAGCCATCAGGGAGGGATTGTGTTAGCTTTTCCTGTTTAGATCCCAAAGCATTTACATTTTGATGTGTGGTCCACTGCTGGCAATTGAATTTGAACCCAGGGCTGAGTGCCATCCTTTTGATTTTCAATGATTACCCTTTTACCATTTCAGCCATAGGCCTAGTTTTGGCTTTTTGCTGCCTAATTGAAGACAAGTGCCTTTAGACTTTTCCTCACTAGACTAGCTTCCAACTGTGATCCTCAGATCTCAGCGTGCTGAGTTGCTAATATGAGAGGCAGGAGCCATTGGTGCATTTACTTTGGACAGATGTATAGAGGCCTCTTAGCAGAATTTTTATTAACCTGTAGACATATCTCACTTGGGTAGCTTTATATTACTGCCCGGGATTTAGTTAGCCCTGTACTTGACTTGTTAGCTCCACATGGGAAAACCATAGAGTTGACTTCTTTCTCTCCTTCCGTTGCTACAGATCCATGCACCGTAACTGGGAGGAAAATGAGCAAGTAAAGAAGTAAGCAGGGTTACACAGAAATAGAATATCTGTCATGTAAAACTGGGTATATTTTTTATTGGTCATGAGATTTTAAACTCTGGCCCTGGGTGGTGTCACTGAACTCTTCAGCTCAAGGCTGTCACTCTATTCCTTGAACCATAGCACTAATTCTGTTTTTTTTCTGGTGGTTAATTGGGGATACGATTCCCACCGTCTTTTTTGCCTGAGTTGGCTGTGACCCTCCTTCCTCACATCTCAGCATCTTGAGTAATTTGATTTGCATGCATGAGCCACCATGCCCGCCTAAAAAACTGGGTATTTTTGAGGCACCTAATCAAAGCACAGTTTTCTTGTTTGCACATCACTTGTGATTTCCACCAGGTCTTGAGGTTGGGACTTCAGTGGATGTTAGATAACATCCCCCAGAGCCCCCAGGGTTTGGCCTAGCAGTAGAGTGCTATGGTAGTATGTACCGAGGTCCAGGTTTGATTGCTCAGTTCCACAAACATAGAAAGAAAAAACGCATGCTGGAAGTAGTGCTATGACTACTCTGCTGTGACAGTGCTAGCTTTGAGGAAAAAGCCCAAGGACAGCAGCCAGGCCCTAAGTTCAAGCCCCATGACCAGAAAAAAAAACATAACAGAGTTGTGAGTGTGATTGGGAGGGTGGACACTCATGGATTACAGCTAGGGCTGTGTGCAGAAAGTCAGATCCTGTGGGGAAACAACCTTCTCACTTCCTATGACATTGAGCATTTTAGAGAATTGTCTCTCAGAAGCTTCTGGAAGCGGAGTGTAAAATTCATCCTGTTCTAGGATGTCTCTTCCCTCCTCTCAGCATACAAGTGCACATCTCTGCAGGACAGCCACAGCATTAGAGTCCTAAAAGAAAGGGGCTTTGGTAGAAGGCTCAGTATGGAGAGAAAATGCTCTCACTTTCCTTCTCCCCAATGTCCCCGCAGCATCATGTGTTCCATCTTCCTGATGTGGATGGAGTTCTACCGCAGTGATTTCTATGAGTTCAAGAACTGCCACACCCTGACACAATTCAAGCTCTATATGAGGCTCCACATGCCGGCGTCAGAGCTGCTCTTCCACTTACACATCACTTTTGAGTAGGGGAAGAATGTTTGACCAGTAAGACCAAAAAAAGAAGAAGACCTGGTGTGGGCATCTCAGAGAGTGTGAGTGGGAAGCTCACTTGGTGTAGGTACTGGTTGGCCCTTACTTCTCTCCAGCTTGGCAAATTGCCCTTTATGGGTGGTGTCAGCCAGGTAATGTCTGTTCTCTGTTTGAAATGACTCAGGCATAAGAATTCATTATAAAGACCCTACATCTCCTCAGAGTTCAGTTCAAACTCCAATTCTACAGCTTCCTCCATTAAAGCCTCATGGAAGTTGAGTGACACTTCAGCTTGCAGAGTTCACTCTTAGAATGCTGTAACTATTTTCATTCTTAGGTTTGGTAGAAGAGCTTCTCCTGAACTCCAGATGAAAAACCCGCCGGTGGAACTGGTGACTGATGGAGATGGAGAATCATCACTGCACTCCAGAAAGCATGGGACTTCTGTAGAAACACAAACAGGTTTTCAGTCCTGTTGATATAGCTTGTGCTCTGAACCCCACATGTGACACAGTTGAATCTGCAGATACTCTGGAGGAAGAAAAAAGGAGGCACATTTCCTTCCCTTTGCTTTCTCAGTGCACCCAGAGTCAGTCCACATGAGTCAGAGCAACATTCCACTTACTGTGCAGGCTAAAGGGCAACTGGCTGGGCTCATGGAAAGTTTTCCTAGCTTATGTGGGGTTGAAGCAGTAAGTGCAGTCTCAATATTGGATTCACTGGATGAAAATGGATCGATCCTCACAGAATATCCAGACCCATCCGTCTCATCCCAGGAGAAGCAATCTCCAGTCAACAATCTAGTATCTGCCCCCCTTTTCACTCAGGAAGAAGGTTCTGTTTCTTATGAGGAGGCAAAGCCTTCTGAGGACTCTGAGGTAGAATTACTGCCTGAAGGCTACTTGGAGACCAGTCTGGATTTAGAGCTTCCCTGCCCCCTTCCTAAAAAGACATCACTTTACCTTGCTCTCATGATTGGTTTCAAGTGTTCATTGTATTTACTTTTCTAACTATTAAACTCTCATTGTTAATATTATGTGTATAATTCTTCTGTCGTTATTATACTGTGTTTTACTTTCCACCTACAATGTGAGCTCCCAGACACATAGGTACTAGGTGGGGTAAAAACCGGACTGGCCTGCACCTGTGCAAAAAACCTTACTGGATTTACAGGGAACAATGAAATGCATGGAATCACCAGGAATCCAGGTCAGGCCTCCATGGAGAGACAGGTCAGCTACCAAAGCTTAAGGACAGGGCAGATGAGATGCCTAGAAAGGTATTCTGTCGATTGGAAGAAGTGCCAGAGTAACTGAAGTAATATGTCGGACTCTGTTGTGAGTTTGTCTGTTTATATATCCATTGTGCTTTGTACAAATATTTAAGAAACTTAAAACTCCACAACAGCATCAAAATTCTACTTTGGCCTTGAGTGTAGCCTAGTCGTAGAGTGCTCAGCTAGTATACAAGAAGCCATTAATTCAATTCCTAGGCACTGCATACACAGAAAAAGCCAGATGAGGATCTGTGCCTCAAGTGTCAAAATGGTAGTCATGAAGAAAAAGTGGCCAAGGACAGTTCCTCTTCCCTCGGTTCAAGCCCCAGGACTAGCCAAACAAGAAATCATACCATTTTCCACACATTGTGAAATAGATCTGATTTATCTAACCCTACTTTGTTTTTGCCAGTCCAGGGCTTGTTCCACCAAGCCAAACTCCTGGCCTCCAACCTTACTATTTTTAATCATTTAATTTTTTTACATGATCATATTTCATGCTGTCTGTATTAATACCATAAACAGTATGCTTACTGTAATAAGGGTAAAGGAAAAACTTAAGAAATTAATAACTGCATTAAACTGCAGAGCTTTTGTATGGCAAAAGACATAGCTAGTAAATTAATTAGGAAGCCTACAGAGTGGGAGAAGATCTTCACCAACCAAACAACGGACAAAGGCCTCATATCTAAAATATATCAACAGCTCAAAAAATTGAATCACTCCAAAACTAATCTCCAAAGTAACACCCATCCCATTAAAAAATGGGCCAAGGACTTAAAGAGAATCTTCTCTGAAGAAGAAACAAAAATGGCCTATAGACACATGAAGAAATGTTCAACATCTCTGGTCATAAAAGAAATGCAAATCAAAACAACTCTAAGATTCCACCTCACTGCAGTTAGAATGGCCAGGATCAGGAAAACGAATAATAACAGATGCTGGAGGGGATGTGGCCAGGAGGGATCACTACTACACTGTTGGTGGGAGTGAAAACTCATTCAACCACTATGGAAAGCAGTGTGGCAGTGCCTCAAAAGGCTAAACATAGAACTCCCCTATGACCCAGCAATTCCACTACTTGGCATTTACCCAACAATCCAGAAACAAGGGCATACTAAATCCACTAGCACAACAATGTTCATTGTAGCACTATTCACCATAGCAAAGATATGGAACCAACCTAGATGTCCCTCAGTTGATGAGTGGATCAACAAGTTGTGGTATTTGTACACAATTGAATTCTATGCTGCTGTCAGAAAGAATGACATCGCCACATTTGTTAGGAAATGGAAAGACTTAGAAAAAATCATATTAAGTGAAGTAATCCAGACTCAAAGGAACTTAGGCTCAATGGTTTCCCTCAGTCATCATAATCAGTAGAAACCTTGGGCTCTACTAGCAGAGATCTGCAATAGAGCAAAATCTTGATACATAAGGCCATATAGTATGAAGCTAATTGAAAAGACCTCCAGGATATCGAAACAAAAGCCTTATAATGAATGATTGTTGTCCTTAATGTACTATGTTGTCTCTCATCTCCTTTGCTGTCCCTTGGTTATCTCATATTGTTATAGTATCTCACTTAGTTATCTGATATATTGAATTTATTTGTATTTGTTTATTTGAAATTTGATAGAGAAGGGGAGAAAACCAAGACGGGTGGGGGGTGTGGGGGGGGAGGGTCATGGGTACCAAGACATGTGAAAGGGTATCAATGTACGTGAATTAATGCACCTTCTATCTGGCAAATATCATGTAACCCTTTTACTATTTACAATAAAAAATGCAAAAAAAAGAAATTAATGACTAAAATTTCTTTTTATTTTTATTAGTTTTATAGCATTAGAACAATTTTTTGAGAAAAGGTAACTTGAATGTGTAGTTTAGAGTTCAAGTACTCCGTTTTGATAAATGATATCTGCCTATATTATTTATTTCAAACCATTTCAAAATATTGTCTTAAATAATGAAAATATAAATTTGTTGGAAATGAACTTTATGATGTTGGGAGAAGGGAAAGAGAGAGAAATGGAGGGAGGGTAACAGTGTTTCCAAGAGACATACTCATTACATATATAACAGCAATGTCTTTGTATATCATCTGGACAACAAAATCAAAAAGTATAAAAATTTTAAAAATCTACTTTGGGGAGGATTTTTTTTTGCGAGTCCTGGGCTTAGACTCAGGGCCTGAGCACTGTCCTTGTTTTTGTTTTTGTTGTTTTCTTAAGGCTAGGGCTCTATCACATGTGCCACAGCACCACTTTTGTCTTTTCTATGTATGTTGTGCTGAGGAATTGAACCTGGGTCTATGTTCATGCTATGCCAAAACTCTTCCACTAGGCTAAACTCACAGCTCCAGTGGGAAGGAAGTTTTTGACATAATATGTAGGACATATGTACACTAAGAAGGAAAAGCCATCAACAATAGAAGAATAAAAGAAAAAAATATTTACTTTGATAATGACATGCCAGTATCGTGGCACATCTCTGTAATTCTTGCTTCAAGAATGGGACACTGCCCAGGCCCAGAGTTCAAGCCCCACAAATGACAAAAATCAAACAAGCAAACAAAACTCCCAAGAAAGCCTGCAGACTAGAGCTGCTCCACAGAGTCTCTTCTCTATGGGGATCAGGAAATATTTCACTTTTTCTAACTCTTCCCACCTCAACATTGCTACTAAAATAAGACTATGTTGAAACTTTCACTTTGTTAAAATCTTTTTCATGAAACACCCTGAAATGTTCATTGCTTATATCTCAATTGAAGATAGTTGATTTGGGGCTGAATTGGTAGAGAGCTAGCATTGAGCAGGAAAGGTCAGGGATAGAGCTGAGGCACTCAGTTGAAGACCCAGTGCCATCGCACAAAATAAATTATGCACTTTATACATATTTTATGATTTCTTAATGAATTTTTCAGTTTGTATAAAGATAGGGAATATTCCTTTTAACTTAAGTGAGATTGCTCTTTTTTTTCTCTTTTTGCCAGTCCTGGGGCTTGGACTCAGGGCCTAGACATTATCATTGGACATGCTTGCCCAAGGCAAGTGCTCTGCCACTTGAGACACAGCGCCACTTCCAGCTTTTTTCTGAGTATGCAGTACCGGTGAATTAAACCTAGGGCTTCATGTATGCTAGGTGAGCACTCTACCATTAGGCTACATTCCCAGGCCCAGTGAGATTCATCTTAATGTAATTGTATGTTCACAGAGTTTGAGCTCACAAACTTTAGTGCCCTGGTTGGCTTTGATCTGTGATCCTCAGCTCTGAACTCCTAAGTATCTGAGATTAAGGTGTGAGCCACCATGCCTGGCTTCTAATCTTTTTTCTACAAAAAGATATGTAGTTATCTAAAATATATCTAGAACAAAAAACATTGAACGTCTCCCAAACAAATCTTCAAATAAACAGCCATCCCATTAAAAGGTGGACTAAATAATTACAAACGAGTATTCTCTGAAGAAAAAATTAAAATGGGCTTTAGACACATGAAGAAATGCTCCATATCTCTAGCAATAAAGGAAATGAAAATCAAAACAACTTTGAGATTTCACCTCACTCCAGTCAGAATGGCCATTATCAAGAAATCTAATAAGAGATGCTGGTGGGGATGTGAACAGGGAGGATCACTACTACACTGTTTGTGTGAGTGTAAACTCATTCAACCACTAAGGAAAGCAGTGTGGTTGTTCCTCAAAAGACTAAACATAGAGCTCCCCTATGACTCAGCAATTCCACTACTTGGCATCTACCCAATTGTCCAGAAACAAGGACATACTAAAGCCACTAGCACAACGATGCTCACTGCAGCACTATTTACCATAGCAAAGATATGGAACCAACCCAGATGCCACTCAGTAGATGACTGAATCAAGAAGATGTGGTACTTATACACAATGGAATTATATGCTGCCATCAGAAAGAATGACATCACTGCATTTGTAAGGAAGTAGAAGACTTGGAAAAAGTCATATTAAGTGAAGTAAGCCACACCCAAATGAACATAAGCTCAATGGTTTCCCACATTTGTAATAATTAGTACACATCTAGGACTCTCCCAGCAGAGGATTACAATAACTTAAAAACCTAGGTATATAAGGTCATATAGGATGAGACTAAACGAAAGGATCTCTAGGATATGGGAACAAGAGCTATACCTTGTGTCATTGTTGTTCTTAATCTTGTGTGATTGTTGCCCTTAATCTACCATGTTATTTCTCATCTCGTTTTTTCCCTTTGGTAAATCTCATATTGTTACTGTATCTGACTTTGTTACCTGGAAAATTGTATATATGTATTTGTTTAATTGAAATAGAAAAGGGAAGGGGGAAAACAAGATGATTGGGAAGGGGTGGGGAAGGGGAACTGGGGATAAAACCATGAGGAAGGGTATCAATGTGTAAGAAGTAATGCAACCTACTACCTGTAAATGTAATTGTAACTCCTCTATACATTGCTGTAACAATAAAAAAAGAGACTACAAAAAATATCTGTAGATGGCCAGGAGTTTGACCTAGTGGTTAAAGTGCTTACCTAGCATGCATGAAGACCCAGGTTCAATTCCTTGGTACCATATATAGAAAAAAAAGCCGGAAGTGGTGCTGAGGCTCAAGTGGTAGAGCTGTAGCCTTGAGAAAGTCCAAGGACAGTGATAAGCCCTGAGCTCAAGCCCAGGACTTGCAAAAAAAAATATCTGTAGAAAACTAGGCTGGATGATGGAAACAACCAGATGCACCACTACAGATGAGTAGATACAAAAAAATGTAATACACACATACACACACACACACACACACACACACACACACACACACACACAATGGAATTCTACATAGCCAACAGACAAGGTAAAATAATGGGATTCTCAGGGAAGTGGATGAAATTAGAGCGAATCATGTTGAGTGAGATAAGTCAGGACCAAAGGAACAAAAGGCACATAGTATCCTCAATATATGGATATTGGGTTCAAACAGTACAAGAGGGATGACTCAATAGTTGGGTAACCAAGTTTATGGACACAGTGTTGCAGATATAAACATAACTACATGGGCATAAAAATCTGATTGACTATATGCTCTATATACATGTGTTTTATTACGTAGATTAATACGTATTTATGACATAAGAAGACTCATCTTAATTTTAACTATATTCTAAAATGTATGTGCCAGTGATTGTATATAGATTCCCTTCTTGAATACTTGTTTGTTGAACATGATATTTGAAATATGATATAAAAATCAATGTTAATAAAATCTTAAAAAAAAGAGGCTGGAGGTAAAGACCATTATTGGATTTGCTCTAAGTGGTACAGAATTTTTCTTAATGAATCAAGGGGTTTTATAACATCTGTTTAGAATTCTGAGTGTTCTAGAATCAATGATTCTTGTGGAAAGATGATATAGCTGACTGTGTAGATGGTATGAAGACATTACTGGCCTAAATGTAGAATAAAGCATTGGTAAGTGGCTGTTAGCTGTTCAGATTCTACTGGAGTATGTGGAATGAATTTATTAAGCACAAAGCAGGCTCTTAGTCAGATGTGGATCAAGATTATGTGGTTGCATGAGATAAATGAGGAAAGATTAGGAAAAATCTGCTCAGATATCTAGATACACTTTCTAAACTGAGGTATCCGGTATCCGGGTTCTTTTTTTGTTTAGTTTAGTTTGTTTTTTTTCATTCATGGAAGCTTGAACTTTGGACCTGGGCAAAGTCTCTGAGTTCTGTTTGCTCAAGGCTACTGCTGTGCTAGTTTTAGCCACAGCTCCACTTAGTTTTCTGGTGGTTAGGTGGAGAGAAGAATCTTACACTTTTTTTTTATGCCTGCAATGGCTTTGAACCATCATCTCCCTGGCTCGCTAGAATGACAATTGTGACCCTTTAGCTCCTGGCTAGTGATTTTTTGAAAACTGTACTTTATTCCAAATCAAATAACTGGTTCCTAGCAAAGTTTTGAAGCCTGAGTTAAATGTGACAATTAAAGAGTTTCGTCAGTTTGAGACACTCTGTGCTCAATGTTAGCAATCTACCACTTGAACCACAGTGGCACTTCCAGCGTTTCTGTTTATGTTGTGCTGAGGAATGAAATCCAGAGTTTCATACACACTAGGCAAGCACTCTCTCTCTGTGCTACATTTTCAGCCCAAGGTTTTTTTGTTTTGTTTTGTTTTGTTTTTGATGTTGTTGCTTCTAAGGTACTGTACGATGTTCTTTCTTTTTATTTGATTTTTACCTCTTTTGTTCTTTTTCCCTTTAGTTTTAGCCTCTGTAGTCACTGTGATTGATTTGGGTACCCTGTGTCTTTTATATAGGTTTATCTCATTTAGGGAAGGGAAAGTGTATAATAAAATGGTAAAAACAAAGAATGAAGGGTGATCCAATTCAGAAGTGATACTTACAAGAAACTGAATGGAAATGAACTGCACAACCTGTACTCCCTCAACAGTAGTTTGAGGGTTGGAAAACAGAGAAAAATGAGGGAGGAGGTAACAATTTTCTCAAGACATGTACTCATTGCTTATATAGTTGTATACCAAATGTATATCAACTTAACAAAAAATTAACTTAAAAATAATTTAGTGGGAGAAGGAAGATGGCGCTGAGACAATAGGGACGCTGCCTAGATTTCTATGACAAAAAGAGAGAACCAGGGAGTCCCACGAGCCAACTACCTAAAGAAATCCACAACAACAAACTCAAAAAGCAACGGAGAAGGACTCAAACTGGAAAAGAAATCCAGATAAAGCTCACATCCAACTTTCTCACAGAATTCGGAACGCGAGGAAGCCTCCCCCACCTCTCGCACAAAGCCGCGGAAAGCCGCGAAAAGTGGCAGCTGGCGCCCGACCAAGCCTCGAAAAGCGGCTTGAGCGGGTGCCAGCTCCACGAGGGGGAAGCGGCGGCGGGCACCGGCTCTAATCCACGAAAAGCGGCGATAGTGGAGAGCGCCAGGCTGGGAGCCCAATGGCTGCAGAAACCAGCACAGAACCGGGCCAGCGAATGGCAGAAGCAGTGGAACCCAGACGCGGAACCAGAACAGCAAGCAGCAGAACCCAGACGCAGAACACAGGCAGCGGCGGAGACCCGAGGGGAGTGAAAGACTCCCCACCACCGTGGAGCACCCGCAGACAGACGCAGAGGCGTGAGTAATACAGCACATCCCCAAACACATCAGGAAAGCGGAGCGGGTGCCAAGCAATAGAACTTAACTCAGACCCCAACACCCCGCCCGAGAAAGACTGGCAGGAGCAGGGGGGGCAAAGGAATTTAGAATCCTGTTCCTTCCCTCAACAGCCCCCTCCCTCAGGCCATTGACTGGAGATTGACAGGTGGGCTACCCATAAGACCCAGCACCCCACCAAGGGAGGCGTGGCTGTCCCAACTCCCAACCACCCAACAGGCTCAACACCCAGCCCTCTGACTGGAGACTGACAAGTGGGCGGACCCTAACACTCAGCACCCCACCAGGGGAGGCGAGCTGTCCCAACTCCAACCCGCCCACCAGGCCCCTCTCCCAGGCCACTGGATCTGGAGAGTGGAGGGCGTTGGGACTCTGCCTTACAACAGTGGGTAGGGGGTGCGGGTAAATAGGAGCCTGCATCTGCCCCCCCTCAATTCTTGAGCGGGGCATCCTCCAGCTGGGAATCCTGAGCAACACACCACCGAGGGCCCTCCCTACAGTCACAGACTCTGACAAAGCAGTGGAAACACAGCAGGGATCTGAAGGCCCAACCAGCAGCCAAGCTCACCTTCTGAGAAACAAAAAGGCGCCGCTCTGCACTTGGAGCCCACGTCCCCAGCTGGGCCCCACCCCTGGGAACAGAGGGGTCTCCTGCTGGTCCTGCTGAGAGCCCCTGAAACTCTCAATCCCCAGACCCTTGGCTTGGGGCCGCCCCTGGAAGCAGCACAGGAAAACGTCCGCCAACCGCACTCAGACGGAAGCTCGCAGATCCATCCCATGTTCCACTGTGAGGCCACTCGTTGGAGTAAGAGCTAGTCGCACAGTAACACATAAGTTTTATTCTAATTCTAATACTTTCCAAACTTTGTACTCAAATACGCTACCTACTTACCCCCTGACCTCTCTCATTCTATTTTTCTATCTCTGGACCTCTGCTCGTCTTTCAACCCTTATACTGCATAGATCTACACTTGATGGCTGTTGAGCAACACTGTATATCTAGGTGTTTAATTATTCTCTAGGCTCAGAGGGACTTAAAGACAATAGAGATTCAATTGAGAGGCTTATTGTTTGGATATAAATCGCTTATCAGTGAATTATTAGACTAGTCAGTAACTGCACAAAAAGAAAGAGTGATAACATCAATCAAAACTTGAGAACATCTACAGTCTGTCAGCTACAGAGATCTAGGTTGGATATATCTGAAAAACTATAATCGTGTTTAGTATTAATCTTGCTCCCATTTTCAAATGAGCAGAACAACAAATGCAAGAAAAATGTCAAATCAAGAAACAACATCTCCCACCCCCCCACCCAATGTAAACAGGCAATGGAACAGTCACTGGCAAACCTAGAGGAGAGTCTTCCAAGTGCTGTACAAATGCAACTGATAAACCTCATTAATGAAAAATGTGAAAATATAAAGAAAGAGATAAGGGAGGAAGCCATAGCTGAACAAGAGGAAACCATAAACAAGGTGATAAGTGAAAAAGAAAAAGCCATAAAGGAGGCCATAATAAAGGTTTTTCAAAGAAAGATGGATGAATTCATAGAATCCACAAATAAAAAGCTGACCGAACTCCAGCAAATGTTCGAAGAAAATAAAGCTACTGAGCTAACCACTCAAATGGAAATCAAGGAGCTAAAGAAATCCATACATGATCTAAAAGAAGAGATGCAAGGCATCAAAAATGAGCAATTAGAAGCAAGGGAGATGAAAAATAAAGTAGATAGCTTTGATAGCAGGTTAGACAATGCAGAGGAGAGAATTTCCGGGGCTGAAGATAATTTAGTTATTATAGAGAAAGAACAGAAAATGAGTCAATCCAAATCTAGGAAAAATGAGAGAGCGCTTCAGGAGGTCCAAGATACAATTAAGAAACCTAATTTAAGGCTAATTGGTATTGAGGAGGACGTGGAGGCTTGGTCCGGCACCAGCTGACGCTTTCCGCCGCTTTCCGTGGCTTTCCGCGGCTGTTGGGGCTTGGATCCAAAGGCGAGAGGTGGGGGAGGGGTCCTCGCGTTCCGAATTCTTTGAGAAAGTTGGATGTGAGAGTTATCTGGATTTGTTTTCCTGTTTGAGTCCTTCTCCGTTGCTTTTTGAGTTTGTTGTTGTGGATTTCTTAAGGTAGTTTGCTCGTGGAACTCCCTGGTTTTCTCTTTTTGTCAGAGAGAGCTAGGCTGCGTCCCTATTGTCTCGGCGCCATCTTCCTTCTCCCTCTTAGGTTTTCTTAAGGCCAGATCTGTACCACTTGAGCCACAGCACCACTTCCAGCTTTTTCTATGCATGGTACCAAGGAGTAGAGCCCAGGATTTTGTGCATGCTAAGCAAGCACACTCCTGATTGTATTGCCTTTATGTGATTTAACCTCATTTGATGTGATACTGTAGTTTTGTTTTTTGGGGGTTTTTGGTCAGTACATTTGAAGAGTCTCATCCACTGCCAGTGTAAGTTAGAAGCTGGTATTGATACTAAATAATACAGTGAGTAGAATTTTTATATTTGAAATATCACTTGTGGCAAAATCTAACAGACATTTGCTTAGTAATTGCTTTTAATTTCTCAGGAATCTCAGTACAAGCTAACATGTGTGGCATATATCAAGTAGGAGAAATGATTCAGGAAAATATGACTTATTTGAACAAGAGTTAGTGAAAAGATACAAAAACTAAAAGCAGGATATACATATTATAATAATTTGTATCTTTTGTCCATCTGTTTGTTATTAATTCCATTTGTAGTGTACAATTCTATGTAAAATCTTTTATAATGTTTTCAAACAATTTGTTATTTCAACAGGAAAAGAGACCTATACACAATTTATATCTCTGATGAAGTTCACAGAATCTAGATTTTTCCATATTCTTTTCTGTTTTTGTTTTTATTTTGTTGGGTCATGGAGCTTGAACACAGCCCGGGCACTGCCCTTGAGCTCTTCAGCTCAAGGCTACCACCTTTCCCAAAAGCCAAGCCCCATTTCCCATTTTCTAAAGATTAATTAGAGAAAGGATTGTCAAGTCTTTTTGTGCCAGGATGGCTTTAAGCCTTGATTGTCAGATCTCAGTCTCCTGAGTAGCTAGGATTATAGAAGTGAGAAACCACACACACCTTGCCAAGCTTCCTTGTTTTTTTATTTTTTTAAGCAGTCCTTTGGCTTGAATTCGGTATGAGCAATGTCCTTCAGCTTTCCTCAAGCTAGTGATCTACTACTGAAGCCACAACACCACTTCTTTCTTTTTCTTTGTATGTGGTACCGAGGAATTGAACCCTGGTTCACACAAGCACTCTACCACAATGCCAAACTCCCAGCCCCTCCACATTCCTTTTGATGATAGATCTTTCCATGTAGTCTAGGATGGCTAGAATTCCTTCTTGAGTTTCTCAAGATCAGGGAGTATAGGAGTGTCCCATCCTGCATGGCTACATTGTTTATGGTACAGATCGCTCTTCCTTCTATCCATCTACAGCAATTTTCATCTTCCATGTACAATCACTAAACATGCAGCTCCTGTTTCTCTCTACTCCATTCTCAGGAACCATCATGCTTTTTGGCTATATGGTTTTGTTGATCCTTGGAAACTCTGGAAGGGAAATCATACCCTAGCTTTTCCTTTATGATTGCTGTATTTTATTTGGTTTATTGTATTGAAGGTCCATCTGTAAAATATAGTAAAATATTCTTCCTTTTCAATGCACTGTTTTGCATACTTCTATCTTTTGGTTAATATGAATAATTGTGAAGTGATTCTCCACATATTTGTTCTAGTCTCTGCTTTCTCTTCCATTGGGTACAAATCTAGAAATAGAAGTGTTGGACCACATTGCTATGTAATTCTATATTTAGTTCTTTTTTAGCACTGTCCACGCAATTTTGATTGTTGTATATTCCTTGCAGAAATATATCAAAGTTCTCTTTCTTCTCACAACCTTCCCAGTAATAGTTAGACTTTGGAAGTTGGTTTTGTGTGTGTGTGTGTGTGTGTGTGTGTGTGTGTGTGTGTGTGTGTCCGTGTGTGTTTGTGTGTGTGTATGTGTTTGTGTGTTTCTTTTTGTTTAAAACTATGTCTATATTAATATATTTAGATAAGTGATTTCATTGTAATTTTAATTTTTCTCATGACTATTGATATTGAACTTCTTTCTACATTTTGAACCACTATTTGTATATATTCTCTTTAGAAAAGATTCTCCAATCTCCAATCTTTTTTCCCTTTTGTTTGTGGGGAGCAGGGGGAATCATGGGACTTGGGCTTTGTGCCGTGAGCTCTTGAGTTCAAGGCTACTATCCTACCCTGGGTATTGCCCCTGAGTTCTTTAGCTCAAGGCTACCTACCACTCTACCCCTTGAGCCACGTCCCATTATGTACAGAACAAAGGTCATCCGCAGTCTGAACCATTAGTGCTTTTGAAAAAGTAAAATGTACATTAAACTTGTAGTAGTATAAAATGGTAAGAAATAAATTTTTTGCCAGGTGCAATGACTTACATCTGTAATCCTATCTACTCAGATATCAGGCTGACATCTGAGGTTTTGGTTCAAAGCCAGCCTGGCCATTAGAAATCTGTGAGAATCTCATCTCCAGTTAACCACTAGAAAATGGGAAGTAGCACTGTGGCTTTGTAGGTAGGGTGACAGCCTTGAGCTAAAGAGCTCAGGAACAGTGCCCACAGGCCCAGAATTCAAGCCCTACAACCCTCAAAAAAAATAAAAGAAAAAAGTTTCTCCCCCAACTGATTATTATGCCAGACATAGGAAATTAACATTCTGCAAGTACTTCACTGTATTATTACTTAATACCCTAAGATTTTGCAATATTCTCACACTGCAAGCATATGCCATCATATAATGTAGTTTCTTTTCAATGGAATAATTCCATTCATAACCTAAATCTATTTCCCCCGCCTTGCTTTTGTTGATACCACAATTGCTCTACCACAATATGCCACAGGACATTAGCCATTTTCTGGTGGGTGATTGGAAATGAGTCTCATGGAATTTTGCTAGGCTGGCTTTAAACAGGGTCCTCAGATCTCAGACTTCTGAGTAGTTAGGATGACAGGCTTGAGCCACCAGCACCTGCCTTGCCGTTTTTTTTTTTTTTGTGGGTCATGGGACTTCAACTCTGGGCCTAGGTGCCATCCCTAAGCTCTTCATATCAATATTTTTTGTAAGTCTAAACCATTCATGTAGAAGAATAAAATTCCAGACATGGTTTGTTTATAACTCAGGGCTAATTGCTTGATGGAAATGTGCCATTACAGAAGTCTGTGTCATTTAATGATGTGGCTGTATATTTCAGCTGGGAGGAGTGGCAGAATCTGGACAAAGCTCAGAGGACCCTGTACAGAGATGTAATGCTGGAGACCTACAGCAACTTGGTGTCATTAGGTGAACAAAAGACAAAATAACTTACAGGGTCAAGTGCCTGGTTATTCTGTAGATAGGTGAATATTTATCAAAGTTTAAATCCTATTTAAATGTAAGATTCTAGTTCCTGAGAAGTATCATTTCTTTCTAAAGAACACCTAAGTTTATTTTGTTCTCATTCTTTAGGATACCTAATCAACACTTTGACAAAAGTTCTAAATTATATTTCCACTAATGGAGATGACATTCCAAACTTACACAGTAATTGTAAGTGGATAAACAATGCAGAATAGAATATACATCATTATTGGAAATAAGATCTACAAATCACTAACGTGTGAGTTTATACTGGAAATCTGGCACTAGGTGCAAGGTTTCATGCCTGTATTCTTAGACACTCAGAAGGAAGAAATCTGAGAATTCTAATTTGAAGCCAGCAATGGCAGAAAAGTTCCCATGAAACTCTATATCTCCAATTAACCCCTCAAAAATGTTAGTGGATTTTCGAGAGTTTGGCCTTGTGGTTGAGTGCTTGCCTAGCATATATGAAGACCCATGCATGTCAGTGGAGCTGGGACTCAAACTGGTAGATTTCTAGCCTTCAAGCAAAAGAGCTAAATTCATGCCATACAGAATGAATCCAGAGCTGGGGAAAAGTCAACCATGGAGCCAGTGAGAAATCAGAAAAAATATTTAAGAGCTACCTGTGAGCAGGATCTGAGTTCTTACAGCAATGATAACCCAGCATGAGAAATAATTCTCCAGTATTTCTAATTTACAGGGCCCTGTGTTCCCAAACCTGTATTTATTGTCATGCTAGAGCAAGGTGCAGAACCGAGGATAGGAAATTCCTCTCACAAGAATATCACAGGTGAGTTAATGCATCTTCATGTTGATGATGGAGCCTGAGCCCAGTTGGTAAGTTCATGTTGTGATGTACTGAGCAATAATGTTCTTAGTTATCCTAAGTCCTGTGTGTGGAACCTAGGGTATTCTTTGTGAATGAATCAAGAATTATATTTTTTTGGCTTTTTTTGCCAGTCCTGTGCTTGGGCTCAGGGCCTGAGCACCGTCCTTCGGTTTTCTCAAGGCTAGCTCTCTACCACTGGAGCCATAGCACCACTTCTGGCTTTTTTCTTTGTATGTGGTACCAAGGAAGTGAACCAGGTCTTTGTGCAAGCTAGGCCAAACTCCCAGCCCCAAGAATCATATGGTGATATAATGAATTCTATGTGGCAGTAGAGTTAAAGGTAGATTTCTCTGTGGAAATCACTGTGAAACAAAATAAAATGAGAAAGCCGGGAGCCAGTGGCTCACATCTGTAATCCTAGGTACTTAGGAAGCTGAGATCTGAGGATGAAGGTTCAAAGCGAGACCAATCACAAAAGAACTTTAGACTCTTCTCTCCAATGAACCACTAGAAAATGGGAAGTGGGGCCGTGGCTAAAGAGGTGAAGAGCTCAGGGACAACACCAGGTCCAGAGTTCAAGTTCCATGACTGACAAAGAAAGAAAGGAAGAAAGAAAGAAAGAAACAAAGAAAGAAAGAAAGAAAGAAACAAAGAAAGAAAGAAAGAAGAAATGAGATTTCATTTTCTTTGAAACTGAGACTAAAGGTATGAGTAAAGAAGGAATAGTCAGGGCTTTATTCTCTAGTAAGGATACTGGCTTTTTGGTTGTTGGCAGGCACTGGGATTCAGAACCAAACCTTTCCAGCCAGGAGTTGAGCCTAGGGGTAGAGGGCTTGCCAAGTATGCACTAAGACACATGTTTGATTACTCAGTACCACATACATAGAAAAAGCCAGAAGTACTAACTTAATTGGTAGGGTTCTAGCCTTGAGAAAACCCAAGGACAGTGGCCAGGTCCTAAGTTCAAGCCCAGGACTGGAAAGAAAAAAATGAAGTTTTAGTCTAGAGAAGATAATTAACTAGACAATGAGCTGGAGTTTTTCTGGTCTTCCATGGTTCTCGGGGACAGGAGTGTCAGAAAAGTAATTTTGATAAGACTTCAAATTGAAAGGAACAAATTTCAAAATTCCCACACATACCTAGATTGAGACGTTAGGGAGAAGTTATAACTGAAGGGATGTAGGTATAAGTCCTTACTCTCAAGAACCATTCTTTCTTAGACCAAAGGCAAACAGACATATAAACCACTCTTGTGGCCTCTGAATCTAGAAAATATTCCTGTTCCTCACTTAATGGTTAAAAAACAAAGCAGCATTGGAGCTGGGTAAGGTAATCCTAGCTGCTGCTCAGGATCTGAGGATCAAGGTTCAAAGCCAGCCTGGGCACAAAAGCACCTGAAAGTCTTATCTCTAGTTAACCTCTAGAAAACAGGAAGTATGACTGTAGGTCAAGGATAGGGGCTGTAGCCTTCCGCTGAAAAGTTCAGGGACAGGACTCAGGTCTATGAACCACAAAAAAAAGAAAGTTTAAAAAAGAATCAAAGCAGCACAATACATAAATTATTTCTCAAAAATAAAAGAAAGGCAGCTATTCCCCAATGTATAAATGAAACAGTATATGAAAAAAAACAGATGCAGGTATACAATAAGCAGTATTCAGTTTAAAACTATAGCAATACATAGTTGAGTAATTTGAATAAATATTTCCTGTGATATAAAAAGAAAACTAAAACACAGAAAAACATTGGTCATTGTAAAATATCATTTTCTTAATACGTTAAGGAAAAACGCATATATTTCTCACAAATTAATTTCCATCTTTTTTAAAGAATTTATTAACGTTGATTTTTACATCATATTTTAAATGACAGGTTTAACAAACAAGTGTTCAAGAAGGGAATCTTTATTTACAATCACTGGGACTTAGTAATTAAAACTTAATCAAAATTAGGCTAAGGGTTTGTATGTCAGAGAAACATTAATTTATGAAATAAAACATTATGTCTATAGAGTCATAGGTTTTTATGTCTATGTAGTTATGTTTACATTTCCATTACCATGTCCACAGCATTGGGTATGCAGATATTGAGTCCTCGCTCCTGTACTCTTTGGATTTAATAGGCACGCGTTAAGGATACCATGGGCCCTTTGTTCCTTAGGTCTTGACTTGTCTCACTCAACATGATTTGCTCTAGATTCATCCACTTCCCTGCAAATGCCATTATTTTTTCTTGTCTGTTGGCTATGTAGAATTCCATTCTGTATCTATACCATATTTTCTGTATCCATTCATCTGCAGTAGGGCATCTGGATTGTTTCCATCGCATGGCTATTGTGATTAGTGCAGAGGTGAACATAGCTGAGCGGGTGTTCTTGATCATATCTTGGGGTATGATGTTCAGGGTAGATGCCCAGAAGAGGTATGGCAGGATCCTAGGGAAGGTCTATTTTTAGTTCTTTAAGAAACCCCCACACTGCTGTCCCGAGTGGCTGAACTAGTTTACATTCCCACCAGTATTGTACTAGGGTTAGTTTTTCTCCACAACTCCGCCAGCAACTGTCCTTGTCTGAGTTCAAAGTCTTGGCTATTCTTGTTGGTGTAAGGTGATATCTTAGGGTTGCTTTTATTTGTATTTCCTTCATGACCATAGATGATCAACATTTTCTCATATGCTTTTCTGCCATTTTAATCTCTTCTTCTGATAGGTCTCTCTTTAGTTCCCTTGCCCATTTAGTGAATGGTTTATTGGGTTTGGGGAGGGGATTAATTTCTTGAGTTCCCTGTAGATACTGCATATTAAGCATTTGTCAGATGTATTATTGGTGAATATCTTTTCCCAGTTGGTTGGCTGTCTCTCTACTTTTGCGACTATGTTTTTATCTGTACAGAAACAATTTATTTTTTAGGTAGTCCCATTTATTGAATCTCTCTCCAATTTGTTGTGACCCTGGGATTCTGTTCAGGAAACTTTTGCCTGTGCCTATGAATTCCAGTGTCTCTCCTAATTTATCATGTAGCAGTTTCATGGTTTATGGTCTAACGTTGAGGTCTTTGATCCACTTTGAGTTAATGCTTGTGCATGGCAAAAGGCTACGGTTAATTATTACTTTTCTGCATGTGGCTGCCCAGTTTTGCCAGCACCAATAATTGAATAGACTGTGTTTCTTCCATTGTATATCTTTGGCTTCTTTGTCAAATACAAGTTGCCTATAGGTATGTAGTTCTATTTCTGGGTCTTCTATTCAGTTCTACTGATCTTCTGGTCTGTTTTTGTGCCAAGACCAAGCGTTTTTTGTTATTATGGCTCTATAGTAGAGTTTGAAGTCTGATATTGTAATATTACCAGCATTGCTCTTTTTGCCTAGAATTGTTGTGGCTATTCTAGGTCTTTTCTTGTTGCATATGAATCTTTGGATTATATCCTCTATTTCAGTAAAGAATGTCTTTGGGATTTTGATGGGGATTGCATTGAATTTGTACATCAGTTTTGGCAGAATAGCCATTTTCACTATGTTGGTTCTCCCTAGCCATGAGCATGGAATGACTTTCCATTTCCTAGAGTCCTCTTTAATTTCCTTCATTAGGCTTTTATAGTTTTTATTAAATAATTCCCTTACATCTTTAGTTAAATTAATTCTGAAGTATTTTATTCTTTCGAGGTTTATTGTGAGTGGGATCATTTCTTGATTTGGCCTTCTGTTTGAGTATTGTTGGTGTACAAGAAGGCTACTGCCTTCTGAAGGTTAATTTTTGTATCCTGCCACTTTGCTAAAGTAGTTTATTAATTCTAGAAATTTGGGAGTGGAGTTTGTTGGGTCACTCAAGTAGAGGATCATGCCATCTGCGAATAGGGACAGTTTAATTTTTCTTTCCCTATGTGGATCCCTTTGATGTCCTTTTCTTGCTTTATTGCTCTGGCTAAGGGTTCCAGCACTGTATTGAAGAGAAGTAGAATGGGTATCCCTGTCTAGGTCCTGATTTTAAGGTAAATTGTTCCAGTCTTTCACCATTTAGTATAATACTGGCTGTAGGTTTTTTCATATATAGCTTTCACTATTTTGAGGAATATACCTCTTATTTCTATTTTTTCTAGTGCTTTCAACATGAATGGATGTATTTTGTCAAATGCCTTCTCCGTGTCCAGAGAGATTATCATATGATTCTTATCCTTATCTCTACTGATGTGATGTATTACATTGATTGATTTGCGAATGTTAAACTAGCCTTGCATCTGTGGGATGAAGCCTATTTTATCATAGTGTATAATTTTTTAAATTTGTTTCGGGAATCTGTTGGCTAATATTATGTTGAGGAGTTTTGCGTCTGTGTTCATTAGAGAGATAGGTCTGTAGTTTTCTTTTTTTTGTGGGGTCTTTCCCTAGTTTGGTGATGAGAGTAATATTAGCTTCATAAAATGAAAAACATTATTGGTCATTGTACAATATCATTTTCTTCATCTGTTAGTGGTAAACACATATATTTCTCACAAATCATTTTCTACTTTTATATTTTAAAATATCTAACACTTGGGATGTGAAAGTGAAGTCCTTACCTTTACATTAAGGAATATTTGAATCTCATGTATGTTTTTGTCTTTTTTTCTATGATTCATTTTAGATGTCTGAGTAATGGAGAATATTTTTAAGACCTGCTACTGTGGAGTAGCAGTTGCAATTAGTATTGAAGCAGAGGAAAACGTGAGATTAGCAACAACGTTTAATTTGAGCTCCACACATAAGTCAGAGCTGATTAGTAATAGTGGGAACACCTTAGGGATAAGGATTGAGGAGTTCGTTAATTGTCAGAACATGCTTCTCTCTCCTGAGCCTGAGGAGATGCACATAGGTCTCGTATGTCTCTTGTTGTTGAACCATCCCTCAGATATTCAGAGCATTTAGTCACAATTGTGACAGTCCATAAGCGCTGCAGTATCATAATTCTGTTCTCTGTGCCCAAGAAATTCTTCAGGGAGGAGGGAAAATGCTGAATGTACTGTGTGGCAAAAAATATTGTACTTAACAACGACATCACTACACATGCGAAAATGTACACAGGAGAGAATCCTCGTACATGTAGTGAATGTGAGAAATTTTCAGTAATAAAATATTCCTTACAATATCTCAGAGCATATATCTTGAGATATCTGATGAGTACATCAAGTGTGAAAATTTAATTTCTGAGAAGTCAGATCTGATGTTCCAACTTCGATCTCCAACAGAAGAGTAACCTTATGAGTATGAGGAACACAATAAAATTTCTGCCCAGAAATCAGCTGTCAGAAGGCATCAGAGATCTCACACAGAAGAGACATTTTATGAATGCAATAAATGTCAGAAGTCTTTCAGACAAAAGTCATACTTCACTTAGCACCAGAGAACACACACAGGAGAGAAACCTTATGAATGTAACAAATGTGGAAAATCTTTCACCTTTCAGTCATCCCTTTATGTTCATCATAGAACACACACAGAAGAGAAACGTTATGAATGTAACAATTGTGGAAATTCTTTCACCCAGAAGGTACATGTTCAAGTTCATCAGAGAACACACATGGGAGAGAAATCTTATGAATGTAACAAATGGGAAAGGTCTTTCATGTGGAAGGCATAACATACTATTCATCAGAGAACACACACAGGAGAGAAACCTTGTAAGTATAATGAATGTGGAAAGTCTTTCAACAGGAAGGCACGACTCCGTGTTCATCAGAGAATACAGAGAGGAGAAAAACCTTATGAGTCTAACAGATGTGGAATGTCCTTCTCATAGAAGTCAAACCTCAAGACAAATATGACAATTCACACAGGAGAGAAAACTTTTGAATGTAACCAATGTGGAAAGTCTTTCAGACAGAAGTCTTTCCTCAGTTTGCATCAGAGAACACACACAGGAGAGAAACCTAATGAGTGCAGTAAATGTGGTAAGACTTTCAGGTGTAGGTCACAACTCGGGAGGCATAACAGAATTCACACATAACATTATGAATGTTACCAATGTGGGAAGTCCTTCACACAGTATTCACCCCTCAGGAAGCATAAGAGAGTTCACACACATGAGAAGCCTTAGCAATGTAATAAATGGGAAAGACTTGTTAGTCTTTGGAAGAAAATTCAGCTTGTGTCCCAGAACCAACACAAGATAAAACCCTTAATGAATGTAGCAAAGGTTCAGTCTTTACCCCAGAAGGCACAACTCAGGATTTATCACTAAACACCCACAGGAGAGAATCCTATGAATGAAAAAAACCTGGAAAGCTTTTCAAGAAGTCACTCTTCTTTGCATGAGACCACACACACACAGGATAGAAACCATATGAATATAAGGAATGTGGAAAATCCATCACGAAGGCATGGCTAATTACAGAATGCACATAGGAAAGAAAAACCTTATGAATATTACAAATGTGGAAAGTGTTTGACCTGGAAGGCATACCTCTGTGTTCATCACAAACCTGATTCCCATAGAAGAAAAGAAAACTAATGAATATAACAAATGTGCAATGACTTTCAATCAGAAGTCAGTCTTCAGTACATTTCAGAACATATACAGGAGAGCAAGTCTGAGTAATGGAAAATATTTAGCTATATACAATATCTCTATATGTAAGCATGAGAGGAAGTCTTCAGAAGTCAACCTTCAGCAAGCATTAAGAGCTCTCACAGAAGAAATAAATACAAGATAGGAAAACCTTTGTCAAAACCTCTATTAGAGCTGACTGTGTGGCTTAGTGGTAGAGTGCTTACCCAGCAAGGATGAAGGCATGGTTTCGATTCCTCAGTACTACATAAAAACAGCAAGCCAGAAGCAGCACTGTGGTTCAAGTGGTAGAGTGGGACCCTTGAGCAAAAGAAACTCAGGCCCTGAGTTCAAGCCTGAGGATTGTCACCAAAGAGAGAGGGGGGGGACTAATTTCCAAACTGTACAGAGAAATCCTGCATGGCAGAGGTAAGCTAGGTATAATGTGAATGACTCTTCAGCCTTGGGCACTTTCTGAAGCAACATTTCTCATTGTGTTTAGTGGGGAAGTCCCTGAATATTATCCAAAGGAAGTGGACACAAACGATGGGCATTAATTACTCCAGGCTTTACAAGTAATTAAGAGAGTGGAGTTGTTGCCTTGTGACTTTTATACTAAGGAATGTGTTGTGAATTTAATTTTATTAACTCAGTAATAAGAGCTCTGGCCCACTGAGACTGGAATAAGCTAATCTCCACGATGGTCTGGGGAGTGATGGATGGGAAAAGATTGTCACAATTTGAGCCAAGTACCTGAGATCATCGATTTCTCCACTGCTCCCCTAAAGTCTGCTGTGTGTGTGGTCCATGCATTAAAACACAAATGACCTACTATTTCAAATTCATTTTTTCAATGGAAGGTACAATGGGAGATACTACTCTTTGTTTATTGCAAAATTTGCCCAATAGGAAAATGTTTCTCATCACCTTTTGCCTCAAGTTATATAGGAAACATTCAGAAAACATGTAAGGACATACTTTTGGGGAAGTATTGTGTGTATGCGTGCGTGTGTGTGTATCTGGATGTCTGGGTACACAAATCATTTAGCTTGAACTTAGAGCATAAGCACTCCTTTAGCGTCGTTGCTCAATGCTCAAGCTTACCATTTGAGCCCCAGCTCTTCTTTTGGTTTCTTTGGTGCATAAAGACAAGACTCTTAAGTATTTGGTTTTGGATGAGTAAGTCCAAAATGACTTCAGGGCTTTCTTTATATTTAATTACTCACTGATGGTGAATCACATTTGACTTAGTGACTCTTAGCCTGTTCGTTTGTTCTGCTGAATGAGTTTTAATTAAGCACCGGTGTTCATTAAGTGAAGAACCTGTGTATTCTCCCTGTTCTGGAGGTGAAGTTAACAGGAGGATGAATATCTTTCTACCACCACTAATTATACTTTTAGCCAGTTCCCTTCAGAATTTTGTACCCAAACAAAACGAAAACATAGATTTGTTAAACTTACAGTAGTGTAAAAAATTAGAAGCATGGCCAGGCATTTGGCTCGCATCTGTAATCCTAGCTACTCAGGAGGCAGAGATCTGAGGATCAAGGTTCAAAGCCGGCCCAGGCACATAAGAACCTGAGAATCTTATCCCCAGTTAACCTCTAGAAAATGGGAAGTAAGGCTTGGTTCGAGGGTAGTGCCTTGAGCTGAAGACCTCACGGACAACCCCCAGGCCTAAGTTACAATGATAGCCTTGAGCTGAAAACCTCAGAGACTGGGCCCAGGAAAATATCAAGCCCTATGATCCCCTTCCCCCCAAATATTTGGAAACATGGAAAAGATGAGCAACAGCAGCAAGTTAGAAGATGATTATGGAAATCCAAGTGATATGGCCTGGGATTTTAACCTAGTGGTAGAGTGATTTCCTAGCATGCACAAAGACCTGGGTTCAATTCCTCAGTACGACATACATAGAAAAAGCTGGAAGTGGTGTGATGGCTCAAGTGGTAGAGTTCTGGCCTTCAAAAACTCCAAGGACAGTGCTCAGGCCCTAAGTTCAAGCTCCAGGACTGGCAAAAACAAATCTAAGGGATGAGACAGACAACTAGTTATAGGGAGAAATGTGGTAGGTATTTGAAGTACAGTAATTATGTGCCACGTTTTCATTGTGCAATGATTGCATATACAAAGCCAGATTGCATGTTTATTTGTCATGAGGACAGTCTCATGAATGGTTATGGACAATAATACATTACGCTAACATACAGAAAGACATTGAGCAATCGCACAAAACAAATCATGCCTTTCTATTTCCTCTTCTTCACTGCTATCTTGTTTAATCCACCATGCATGTCCTTCTACTTCCTCTTAACACTTCAGGTTACCTTTGTTTTTCCATGTTGAGCCAGTCTCTTCTACTTCACTAACAGTTTTGTAATCAACACAGATGAGTGTCCCTAGATAACTCCTCCTGTTGCTCTGTCTCTGCTTCATGTTCTTCGGCTTTCTTAATGAACTGAACTTCATCATCCTCATCTGAGGATTCCATGGGGGCATAGTCTGGCTTCTTTTATTTCATATGTTTTTATTGTAATTAATAGAAGGGTTATATTATATTCACCAGACAGAAGGTGCATTACCTCACAAACATTGATATCCTTTCTTATGTCTTGGTTCACACTTTCCTTCCTCATCCCCATTCCTCATCTTATTTTCCCCCCTTTCCTATCCTATTTCAAATAACCAAAGGTGCATCTACATATTATATCAGATAACAAGGTGAAACACTGTAACAATTTTAGATAACCAAGGGACAACAAATGAGATGAGAGATAACATAATACAGTAAGGACAACAGTCACTCATTATATGCCTTTTGTTTCTGGAGGTCCTTTCATTTAGCATCATTTATATGGCCTTATGTATCTAGGTTGTATTCTATTGTAAATCTTCTAGGAGAGCCCAAGGTTTCTACTGATTATATATGACAAATGAGGCAAACCATTGAGCCTGTGTTCCTTTGAGTCTGGATTACTTTACTTAATATGATTTTCTCAAAGTCTTTCCATTTTCTTACAAATGGGACAATGTCATTCTTTCTGACAGAAGCACAGAAGTATATTGTGTAAAAATACCACGTCTTGTTGATCTACTCATCAACTGAAGGGCATCTGGGTTGGTTCCATATCTTTGATATGGTAAATAGTGCTGTGATGAACATTGTTGATCTAGTGAATTTAGTATGTCCTTATTTCTGGATGATTGGGTAAATGCCAACTAGTGGAATTGCTCGATCATAGGGGAGCTCTATGTTTAGTCTTTTAAAGGCACTGCCATACTGCTTTCCATAGTGGTTGAACGAGTTTGCACTCCCACCAGCAGTGTAGTAGTGATCCCTCCTGGCCAGATTCCCTCCACCATCTGTTATTAGATATCTTGATCTTGGCCATTCTAACTGGAGTGAGGTGGAAAGGGGAAAGAGGAAGTGAGACTTTGCCGCTTTGCAGATGACACGGTTCTTTATTTAAAGAACCCTATAGACTCCCATGCTGCTTGGGCTGCTTCAAAGCTTTGGCAAGTAGCAGGGTATAAAATTAACCCTCAAAAGTCAACTGCCTTCCTATATGCCAACAAATGAGAACAACGAGGCAACAATCAAGAGAGCTACTCATTTTGCAATAGGCTCAAAGAAAATGAAATACCTAAGAATTAACTAAGAATGTAAAGCATCTTTTTGATGAAAACTCTAAAACCCTAGAAAAGGAAATTAAAGCAGAAGTAAGGAAATGGAAAAGCCTATGTTCCTGGATTTGAAGAATATCGTGAAAATAGCAATCTTGCCAAGGGCTATCTACAAATTCAATGCAATACTCATCAATATCCCAATTTCATTCTTATTTTTTAAGTTCTTATGTTTATTTTAACAACATTCTATATAATATACATTTTGATTATTTTCTCTACAACACCCTCTGAACTTTTGACCAGTACCTGTAATGAGAGATATTTACTATACTTGGTCTTTACCAATACATATAAATATGTCCTTGTGGACAAACTAAGCTGAATGATTCAATATGCAACAGGATAGAAATTACCTTTATTGCTTCTTTATATACTTTCTTTTTCATATATTATTTCTGACAATAATTTTAGTTAAAATATATTTACCGACCAATTTGTTCATCCTAAATTACAATAAGAAATTTATTATCAAAGTATTCCATTTCCTAACAAATGGGGCGATGTCATTCTTTCTGACAGCAGCATAGAATTCCATTGTGCACAAATACCAGAACTTGTAGTGGATTTAGTATGCCCTAGTTTCTGGATGGTTGGGTAACTGCCAAGTAGTGGAATTGCTGGGTCATAGGGGAGCTCTATGTTTAGCCATTTGAGGCACTGCCATATTTCTTTCCATAGTGGCTGAATGAGTTTGCACTCCCACCAACAGTGTAGTAGTGATCCCTCCTGGCCACATCCCCTCCAGCATCTGTTGTTATTCGTTTTGCTGATCCTGGCCATTCTAACTGGAGTGAGGTGGAATCTTAAGAGTTGTTGGGTTTGCATTTCTTTTATGAACAGAGATGGTGAACATTTCTTCATATGTCTATAGGCCATTTTTGTTTCTTCTTCAGAGAAAACTCTCTTTAAGTCTTTGGCCAATTTTTAATGGGATGGTTGTTACTTTGGGGATTAGTTTTGGAGTGATTCAATTTTTTGAGCTGTTGACATATTTTAGATATGAGGCCTTTATCCGTTGTTTGGTTGGTGAAGATCTTCTCCCACTCTGTAGGCTTCCTATTTAATTTACTAGCTATGTCCTTTGCCATACAAACGCTCTCCAGTTTAATGCAGTCCCACTTATCCAGCCTTTATCTTATTGGCTGTGATTCTTGGTCCTTATTAAGAAAGTTTTGGGGCCAGGAGTTTGGCCTAGTAGTAGAGTGCTTGCCTAGCATGCACGAAGACCGGGTTCTATTCCTTGGTACCACATACATAGGAAAAAAGGTGGAAGTGGTGCTGAGGCTCAAGTGGTAGGGGTCTAGCCTTGAGAAAGTCCAAGGACAGTGCTCAGGCCCTGACCTCAAGCCCAGGACTGGCAAAAAAAGAGAAAGTTTCGACCTGTGCCAAGGAGGCCTATAAAGGGGTGTTGGATCTTGTCAAATGCCTTTTCCGCATCTATTGAGACAATCATGTGATTTTTGTCCTTGCTCCTGTTGATGTGTTGAATTATGCTAATTGATTTGTGTATGTTGAACCAGTTTTGCCTCCTTGTGATGAATCCTGTTTGGTCATACTGTAAAATTTTTTTGACAAGTTGTTGTAGATGGTTGGACAATATTATGTTGAGAAGTTTTGCATCTATGTTCATCAAAGAAATAGGTCTATAGTTCTCTTTCTTTGATGAATCTCTGTCTTGTTTGGGGATTAGGGTTATACTGGCTTCATAGAATGAGTTTGGTAAAGAACCTTCATTTTCAATTTCGTTGAAGAGCTTGAGAAGTATTGATGTGATCTCTGCTTTGAAGACCTTATAGAATTCAGCTATGAATCCATCTGACCCTAGGCTTTTCTTAGGTGGAAGTTCTCTAATTGCCATTTCTATTTCAGAGCTTGAAATAGGCCTGTTGAGTTGGCTTAGTTCTTCTTGGTTCAGTGTGGGTATGTTAATACTGGCTAGGAATTCATCTATTTCTTCTAGATTCTCAAATTGGTTGGCATAAAGGTTTGAGAAGTATTCCCTCATGATATTCTGTATCTTGGTAATTTGTGTAGTGATTTGAACATTTTCGTCTGCGATTTTGTTTATTTCGGTATGCTCTCTTCTTTTTTTGGTAAGATTTGCTAAGGGTTTGTCAATTTTGTTAATTCTTTCAAAGAACCATCTCCTTGTTGATACTTTCTATAGCTTTTTGGATTCCAAATCATTTAATTTTTCTTTGATTTTAATAATTTGCTTCCTTCTACTGGTTTTAGGGTCGGTTTGTTGCCCTGTTTCCAGGAGTTTAAGGTGAGACATTAACTTGTTGGTTTGTGATTTTTTCCAACTTGTTGTTGTAGGCACTCAGCGCTATAAATTTTCCTCTGAGTACTGACTTTGCCATGTCCCAAAGGAGTTGGTATTTTGTGTGCTCCTTATTGTTAAATTTCATGAACTGTTGGATTTCTGTTCTAATCTCTTCCATGACCCACTGGTGATTCAACAATGTGTTTTTCAGTCTCCATGAGTTGCAGGCTTTTGTTGGTGGAGATGTGTGTTCAGTTCCAATTTGATGCCTTTGTGGTCTGAGAGCCTGCAGGGAATAACTTCAGTGTTTCTGAATCTGTCCAGGTTTGATTTATGGCCTAAGATGTGGTCTATTTTGGAAAATGTTACATGTGCTTCTGAAAAAAACGTATATTATGTTGTTGCTGGGTGGAATATTCTTCAGATGTCTGTTAGATCTAGTTGGTCTATATAATTGTTCAGTTCTAAGTTTTCTCTGTTGAGTTTTTGCCTTGTTGTTCTGTTCATAGATGAGAGTGGTGTGTTAAAGTCACCAACAATCACCGTGTTTCAATCCATGTATGGTTTCAGTGAAAGTAAAGTTTGCTTGATGAAGTTCGGGGCTCCGGGATTAGGTGTGTAGATATTTAGGATCGTTATGTCTTCCTGGAGGAAAGACCCCTTTAGTAGCATGTAATAACCTTCTTTGTCTTTTCTTACTAATTTATTTTGAAGTCTATTTTATCCGATATGAGTATGGCAACTCCAGCCTGTTTATGGGGGCCGTTAGCTTGATAGAGTTTATTCCAACCTCACACTTTCAAAAGATGTTTGTTTTTTTGGGTAAGATGTGTCTCTTGAAGACAGGGATGTGAGGGCAATCTGGCTGCTACATCTGTCACCCCATTGATTGCCAGGGTTGATTCGGCTGATCTGGCTGGCTAGGCAGTTGTCCCCTTCCTCCCTCACCGCTCCATGTGTGTCCCTCCTGAAGCTGCACACTCGGTGGAAGAGGACAACCATCCCCTATAGAGGAGGACCGGTCTTCGGTCAAGGGTATACGAGTAGCTGTGCTCCCCTGCTAGAACCTCCAAACAAGCTCTCTCATGGACATATTTTGTGTAACTTAAATAACTCTCCCCCTTCTTTTCCAACATTAAACATTTTATTATCATTTTATAATTAATTGGAAACTGAATTCCTGTTAGACTCATGCCCTTTTAGAAACCATTTTATATAGACCGGAATAACTGCCTACTCTGTTCTATAATCAATCCTAATTCAAATGCTTCCTAAAACCAAGCACTTCCCATTCAAACTGGCAGAAATATATTTTGTTCTTGTTGATTTTCTCCTGTACACCACACTTGATCAGAATTTTAAATTCTGCAGCTGTCACTTCTCTTGCCAAATAATGTTAATACTGGCTTTTACATTGTATTGTACAATAGCACAAAGAACATATTGCTTGTAACAGTAACATTTTCATTCGATTACTAGTTTTGCACTTGAAATGGAACACAGTGAAACATTTGGATTTGTCATGAAGCAATACAACATACAACTCTAGTCATATTTTCTCGCCATGAACTTAAATCTTGAGAAGGGCTATCTACAAATTCAATGCAATACTCATCACTATCCCAATGTCATTCTTTAATGTAACAGAAGAGGAAATCTAAAATTTCACCGAATAATAAAAGACTCCATATAGTCTGGCTTTTTGCACGATACATAATGTTTAATCTCACCTTCTCCATCAAAATCTCACCTTTCTCATTGAGACATGGGTGGTCCTGTGTATTTTGGCAAAGGCTCAAACACTCAATTTCAGATGTCTCCACTGAATCTGTTACTGGGTGGCTCCTCCTCTGTCATCGACTCTGAGGTCTGCTCTAGGAGTCTTGGTCACAAGTTGTTCTGGGGCATCTGCTGCCAGCCTGTGCCTGTTTGCTACCAGCAGCCTACAACAGAGAATGAAGTTCAGGCCCTGATGCTCTACTTTTTATGCAGGCCGGGATGAGCCCAACCCTCCCTCATCTTCCTCTTCCACTTTTTGGAGAAAAATGTGCTGGCAGAAGTCCTCAGATGTGGGGCATGGCTGACTCACACCTTTAGTCCAGGCTGGTCAGGAGGCTGAGATCTGAGTATGGAGGTTCCAAGTCACCTGAAACAGAAATGTCTGATACATTCTTACTAACAAAAACAATAAAAAAATAATAGCTGGAAATGGAACTTGCACTCTAGTAGTAGAGGTCTAGTCTGAGTACAAATGCTTAGGGCCCAGGCCCTGAGTTCAGACTCCAGCACTAGCCCAACAACCTCACCTTTTGTGAGATTTTAGCTTTATCCATGTAGGCACATCTCACTGAAATCTTTGCTGGTAGAAACAGTCTCAAGCTAAAGGTCCTCCTGGGGTAGTAGACAAAAGGAAATGGCTATTGTTTTAGCCCATGATGGCATGGAGAGAGTAGCCCCACTTGCTCCAGTTTTGAAGATGGCATAGGTCAAGCCAGCATGGAGTTGGCACATCACTCTTTTTTCTAGTATCACCTGACACACAGATGTTTAGTGACTGGCAGATGACATTGATTGTTGTGGGATTGTGGTATTGAAGTGCCCCAATGAAAGCACTGTTAGCACATCCAAACTTGGATACCAGGAATGCTGAAATTTCAATTTTGAGATTTCTTCTGGCTACAGAAATGTAGGTGAGTCTGTTATTCCCTAAAAGGTCAGATGCAAAGATTCTGAAGCTTGATGCCACGTGTTTATTCCGTTTAGTAAAATTAATTTAGTGCACTGTACAAGTTAAAACATTTGCATATTTTAGCCTATGTTGATAAGACTCAAGGGTAGTGAAAGCATTGTTCTTGAATTCATGTGTGTGGCAGGGTAGTGGAGGGTGTTGGTGGCTGGGAGTATGAAGATGGATCTGCTGTAGAACCATGGGCCATGTTCCTCTTTGTCTGGGAGAAATGACTCCAAAGATGAGATTAGAATGATGAGCAAAGGAAGATAGTGTGCTCAGGAGATTTCTCCTAAACAAATGTTCATGTGGAAGTGGGATTGGGGCTGGCCATATCTGAGACAGAGTTTAAGGGGGCTTCTCATGGCGTTAGAACATTCCTTGGGACTTCAAACATGCTGCAGATTGTTTTAGACAGCCATTGTGAGATTGATGGAATAAGACTGACAGAAGAGGAATGCTGGGATGCTAAAATGCTCTGGCATGAGTGGGTAGTGGCTCACCAGAAAGAACAAAATACGTTTAAAAAGAAATAAGAAATTTGTCATGATTAGATAATGCTTGTAATCCTAGGCATCATCAGGAAGCTGAGATCTGAGAATTGTGGTGTAAAGCCAACCCAGCTGGTGAAAAAAATGCATGAGACTCTTACTTCCAATTTACGGCAAGTACAAAGATTGAATGAGAGCTGTGGCCTAAGGGCTAGAGTGCTACCTTGAGCAAAGGAAGCTAAGAGAAAGCTCCAGGTCTTGAGTTGAAGGCCAGGACTGGAAGGAAGGAAGGTTAAAACAGGAAAGCAGGGGAGGAAGTGGGAGGAAGGGAAAGATGGAAAAGAAAGAGAGAAGGAACTAGACATTTAAAACAAGGGAATATTTAGAAGACATCAGTCTTTCTAAGAAAATTGATGAAGTATGGGTTCTATATGTGGTGAACTGGAAGCCCCAGCAGTGACTTGTTAACCACAGGATCACCATGGTGAGCAAAGGATAGAAATCTGCTTGACCCTCCTAGTGGACGGGGTCCCAGAAGAGAACCTCAGCTCTCATTCTACATTTAGAAGTATACAGACATCAGGGGGTGGGTGGCATCACCTTGAGTTCATTGTGGCCCTCGGGACTGGAAGCCTTGGCTCTGTAAAAGCACAATGTTCTCGTTACTGAGCTGAGAGGCTGAGGAGAGCCAAGTCCTGGCCATGAAGAAATCAGGATGGCAGCAGAGCAAGACTGCTACAGTGTATGCCTGCTTGGCTATTCCTATTTTGTGGTAGACCAGGACAGAGGGGGCGATAGGGACTCTGCTGCATGAACACAAGCCCTTCAGCAAGAGCTTCCTGTGGCATCCTCATAAGCTACAGGGTGGCTGGTGGTGGGATGTGTGTGGGGTGGAAGTGACAGAGGGATAGACGCATGACAAGGTGGGTGAAGAGATGAGAGGAATGATGAGAGCCTAGTTCATTGGTTTCCAGGGTTAATGGGTGGGAGGTAGAGAGGCATGATGAAGGAAAGATGGAGGCAGGGGAAGGTGGTGACAGAGTAAGGCCATCTATGGTGCCAGCCTGGCCATCATCTAAAGCCCATAGGCAGCTTCCTGGTCCCTCCCTTTGTCTTGCTCCTTGTGGAGGGAATGTCACGTGTACCCAGAGCCAGAGGGGGGTATTGGTAATAGCACCTGGAGAAAATTGTCCTCTACCTGGGTGAGGGGTGGTTATGGCTCCCGTGCTGGGTGGCCTGATAGCTGAGGAAAAAATCTCTCCAGAACTACCACAGTCAGTGGCTGCTTTCTGTCTAGGGTGAGGGCACCTGCTTAGCCACCAGGACACCCCATGCCAGGACAGAGATCTACCATTCAGATTGCACCACAGGGGTTGAAGGTGCTACCCCCATAGCCATAATTACATGGTGGTCCCTGCATGCAGGACAGGAAGAGGACATGAATAAGTGGGTGGAAAGCATCTGTTAGACCCCTGGATGGGGGCAGGTGGAGAGAACATAGGAAGGTAGATACCATGGCTGTGCTGGGGCCCAAAAAAAGGGTAAAAGAAGCAAAGCAACCAGGTGCTGGTAGCTCAAGCCTGTCATCCTAGCTACTCAGGTGTTAGAGATATGAGTATCGCAATTCAAAGCCAACCCAGGACAGAAACTTCATGAGACTCTTATATGAAATAAACTACTGAAAAAAATGTAGAATGGATGCTGTGATTTAAGTGATAGAGTACTTGCCGTGAGTGCAAAAAGCTCAAGCTCAGTGACAGAACCCAGGCTCTGCGTTTAAACCCCAGGACTGTCCAAAAAAAAGTATCAAAGGACAAGGAGCTGGCCAAAAGTTAGAGGGACTCTATCTTGACAAACAGGATAATGGTAAGCTGCACTCAAAAGACTTGCACAGAATCTGGAAATCTCTGAGAGCTATCTATATATCCTATCTGTCTAAATACATATTCTTCATGCATTTATATATTAGTATAGAGAGACAGAGCAGTAAATATAACTATACATACATAGCCAGACACATATGGGTGTGTTATAGTGTATGTGAGTTTTTTTGTGTGTTTTGTGGATGGGTACCTTTGTTTAAGAAAGATAGAATATGTGTAAATATCTTTACAAAATTTTGATAAAATATAGATAGACATAGCTCTTGGAGGAATCTGAAAGGACAAGATTATTCACAGGCACCTTTATCATTATGAATTCCTCAGCAAGTTTTAATTCTTTTCAATATATATATATATATATATATATATATATATATATTTTTAAACCAGTAGTAAGGATTCTTCTCAGGGACAATTGGCTGCCATTTACTATTTTTCTCATGGCTGGTACAAAAGGAACTGAGTCACAGGTCCACTTCTACCTTTTTCGTACTTAACTGAAAATAAAGATCTCTATCAGTGACTTTCTTTCTAGGGCTGGCTTCTAATCAGGATCCTCAGATCTCAGCCTCCTCTATAGCTACAATTAACAGAATGAGAATCCAACACTGACCAAATGAGAATTCAGTTCCAATGCACAGGGCAAGAAATTGTGTGAATCTCTCAACTCCAACTAGCTACAATAAGCTAGAAGGGAAAGGCCAATACCTTTGAGGAAAAGATGCTCAGGGTTGACACATAGGCCCTGAGAATAAGCCCTAAACCCTATACACACCTGTTCATGCGGAGACGGCAAACATACACATGCACATACCCAATATCTCAGGCAATATTGGATTTTGAATTTGTTTTTCTTGTCTACGTTGAGGGAAAGGAATAGGTCACAAGATGCATAAGCGAAGACTTCAGAGGCAAATGCTGTGAGTGAATAGCTTGTAAAAAGCACTTTTCTTTTCTTTTTTCTTTTCTTTTCTTTTCTTTCTTCTGCCAGTCCTGGGGCTTGAACTCAGGGCCTAAGCACTGTCCTTGGGTTTTCTCAAGTCTATCCCTCTGCCACTTGAGCCAGAGTTCCACATCTGGATTTTCTATCTATGTGGTACTGAGGAATCAATCCCATACCTTCATGGATGCTAGGCAAGCACTCTACCACTAGGCCAAACTCCCAACACCAATATAGTATTTATAAACAGCCATCATCATCATCATCATCATCATCATCATCATCATCATCATCATCTCAAAATATACTTTCTCCTACAAAGAAGGAACACTTATCTATGTGTGTAATGCTTTTTTTAATTTCGCCAATACTTCTGTGATTTTCCCACTTGCATTTTTTACAGATGACAGCACAGATGTTCATCAGGAAAAAAAATAGCTTAGGATACAGAAACCTAATGACGTCCTAGAAGATCAATGTCAAAAATATGTGCAAGATGGCCTGAGAGTTTGACCTAGTGATATAGTGCTTGGCTACCATGCAAAAAGACTCAGGTTCAATTCCTCAGTATCACATACATAGAAAACGCTGGAAGTGGTGCTGTGGCTCAGTGGGACAGCTATAGCCTAAAGAAAGCCCAAGAACAATGCTCAGGCTCCAAGGTCAAGCCCCAGGACTATCAAAAAATGTGCAAGGGGAAAAACGGAGGCTGAGAAGGCACTATGAAGCAAAATGGCTTGTGCAGGATGAAGAGAATAGTGGCAGTTAAGGTTGGATCTTACCTAAGAAGGGCTCCTTGAGTCTGAGACCAGGTTGGTAGTTGGGCCTAGTTAAAGACATTGGGATTTGACAAACAAGGTGTCCTGTTTACTACATCCAAATTATATTGTGAGGTTGGAGGGAAGATTCAGCCTCCAGTACGTCTTTGGTGAGGTCCTCTGTGAGCAAGGAGCTTTGGTCATTGGGCCCTGAATGTGACCCTATCTCCCTCACAATGGAACAGAATATGGAACCCTGGTAACCAAGCCACTGTAAATGACAACCAGCTCAAGCCAGCTCACTTGGCCTGTGCTCAGGAAGAAGAAAGATGTTCCTGTGCTGTTGTCAAAGTTTAGGAGACTCGAGTCTCAGGCATGAAAGATGTGGATGCCTCACTCTAAGAAGTAGATGCTTAATCAGTACCAAGCCACGAATCCAGTGTACAGGACTTTGTCTAGGAAGAAAGGAAGGAAACTCCAGGGCAACTCAGATGAAGTATATTCCTGAGGGGAAACCTATTTGACCCCAGTACCCTCCCCACACACTACAAACTTCTTGTTGCTTTCAAGTGTCTATACTGAGATGAAAGTTTGTGGCGTTTTCAACCTACTCTATCCCAATTCCTCAGTGTGAAGTGTGGTCCCATTTCTGTGTTTGAAAGATCCATTCTTTTTGCCACCATAGTGTGACTGGTGAGTCAGCTCAGACTCTGAATGAGTAGCCTATGGATCCTGGAGGAAGGCCTGTTGGAGATGCTGCTGATAAAAGCTGATCCCTGTCTCCCAGAAAGCAGAGGAATTTTATGTGGGAAATTTCCTGCACAATTTCAGCCAGTGAGGTACAATGGCACAGTTGCTGGAAATTCTCTTGAAAAAGTGAGTGTTCCCCCTCCAAACCCACGCTTGCTCAGCCCCATCTGGCAGAGTCTTGGAATACTTTGCAACTCTTTGAGGCTGTTTGGTTCACTGGGGTGTTCACAGGGGAGCATAGCATGACACAAGTGCAAAAGCTGGTTACTTTATTAGGACTGGGACACCACACCATTTCATTTCCCTCAGAAGCTACTGGAGTCTCAGCAGTGTGCTTACTGAGAATTTGGATTATAGGCATGAGTGAGTGGCACCGAATTTCAGCCCTCACCTAGGTGAGGTGCTAGGAAATCCATGTACACATCTTTTTGTGACCAGATTGAGGAAGGCATGACCAGTAAGACGAAGAAAAAGAAGTTGTGGTGTGGGCACCTCAGAGCCTGTGAGTAGGAAGCCCACCTGGTCTAGGTACCAGTTGACCCTTATTTCTCCCCAGCTTGTCAAAATGCCCTTTATGGTTGGTGTTGGCCAGGTAATGTCTGTTCTCTATTTGAAAGGACTCAGGCATAAGCACTCATTAGACAGACCATACATCTCCTCATTGTTCACTCCAAACTCCAATTCTATAGCTTCCTTCATTAGAGTCTCATGGAAGTTGAATGACACTTCAACTTGCAGAGTCCACTCTAAGAATGCTGTACCTATTTCCATTCTTAGGTTTGGGTCGCCATAAAAGAGCTTCTCCAGGACTCCAGATGAAAAACCCTCCAGTGGAGCTGGTGACTGATGGAGATGGAGAATCATCACTGCACTCCAGAAAGCATGGGCCTTCTGTAGAAATCACCAAACAGGTTTGCAATCCTGTGGATATAGCTTAGGCTCTAAAAGCCACGTGTGACACAGTTGAACCCGCATATTCTCTGGAGGAAGAAAATGAGGTGCCACAATTCCTTCCCTTTGCTTTCACAGTGCACCCAGAGTCAGTCCACATGAGTCAAAACGACACTCTACTTAGTGTGCAAGCTAAAGGGGCACACTCTAGGCTCATGGAATGTGTCCCCAGCTTATGTGCAGTTGAAGCAGTAAGTGCAGTCTTAATACTGGATTCACTGGAGGAAAATGAATCAGTCCTCAGAGAATATCTCGACCCATCTGTCTCATCACATGAGAAGCAATCTCCAGTCGACAAACTAGAATCCATTCCCCTCTTAACTCAGGAATGACATTGTTTCTCATGAGGAGGGAGACCCTTCTGAGGACTCAGGTAGAATGACTGCCTGAAGGCTACTTGGAAGCCAGTCTGGATTTAGAGCTTCCCTGTCCCCTTCCTAGAAAGACATCTCTTTATCTTGCTCTCATGATTGTTGTCAAGTGTTAATTGTATTTACTTTTCTAACTATCAAACTCTCATTGTTAATATTATGGTGCACAATGCTTCAGTCATTATTATACTATGTTTTACTTTCCACCTACAATGTGAGCTTCCAGACACATAGGTACTGGGTGGGGTAAAAATCAGACTGGCCTGGGCCTGTACAAGATATCCTTACTGTATATACAGAGAACAATAAAATGCATGGAATCACCAGGATTCCAGGCCAGGCCTCCATGGAGAGACAGGTCAGCTACCAATGCTTAAGGACAGAGCAGATGAGATGCCTAGAAATGTATTCTGTTAATTGGGAGAAGTGCCAGAGTAACTATAGTATTATGTGGGACTCTGTTCTGTGAGTTTGTCTGTTTCTATATCCATTGTGCTTTGTACAAATATTTAAGAAACTTAAAACTCCACAACAGCATCAAAAATCTACTTTGGCCTTGAGTGTGGCCTAGTTTTAGAGAGCTCGCCTAGTATACAAGAAGCCATTAATTGAATTCCTAGGCTCTGCATACACAGAAAAAGCCAGATAAGCCACTGTGGTTCAAATGTCAGAGTGCCAGCCTTGAACAAAAAGTGGCCAAGGACAGTTCCTGGTCACTGAGTTCAAGCCCCAGGACTAGCCAACCAAGAATTCATACGATTTTTCACACATTTTGAAATAGATCTGATTCATCTAACCCTACTTCTTTTTTGCCAGTCCAGGGTTTGTGCCATGAAGCCAAACTCCTGGCCTCCAACCTTACTATTTTTAGTCATTTAATTTTTTTACATAATCACAGTTCATGCTGTCTGTATTAATACCATAAACTGGAGGGATCACTACTACACTGTTGGTGGGAGTGCAAACTCATTCAACCACTATGGAAAGCAGTGTGGCAGTGCCTCAAAAGGCTAAACATAGAAATCCCCTATGACCCAGCAATTCCACTACTTGGCATTTACCCAACCATCCAGAAACAAGGACATACTAAATCCACTAGCACAACAATGTTCATTGCAGCACTATTCACCATAGCAAAGATATGGAACCAACCCAGATGTCCCTCAGTTGATGAGTGGATCAACAAGTTGTGGTATTGGTGCACAATGGAATTCTATGCTGCTGTCAGAAAGAATGACATCGCCACATTTGTTAGGAAATGGAAAGACTTAGAAAAAAATCATATTAAGTGAAGTAAGCCAGACTCAAAGGAACTTAGGCTCAATGGTTTCCCTCATTCGTCATAATCAGTAGAAACCTTGGACTCTACTAGCAGAGATCTGCAGTAGAGCAAAATCTTGCTACATAAGGCCATATAATGTGAAGCTAATTGAAAGGACCTCCAGAATATTGAAACAAAAGCCATATAATGAATGATTGTTGTCCTTAATGTACTATGTTGTCTCTCATCTCCTTTGCTGTCCCTTGGTTATCTCATATTGATATAGTATCTCACTTTGTTATCTGATATATTGAATTTATTTGTATTTGGATATTTGAAATTTGATAGGGAAGGGGGGAAAACCAAGACGGGTGGTGGGGTGTGAGAGGGGGAAGGGAAATGGGTACCAAGACATGTGAAAGGGTATCAAGGTATGTGAATTAATGCACCTTCTATCTGGCAAATATCATGTAACCCTTTTACTAATTACAATAAAAAAATAGAAAAAATAAAAAAATACCATAAACTGTATGCTTAGTGTAATAATGATAAAGTTAAAACGTAAGAAATTAATAACTAAAATTTCTTTTTTAATTTATTTTATAGCATTAGTACAATTTTTTGAGAAAAGTTACCTAGAATGTTTATCTTAGAGTTCAAGTAATCCATTTTGATAAATAATAACAGCCTATATAATTTATTTCAACACATTTCAATCTATTGTTTTCAATAATAAAAATACAAATATATTTGGTGTAAATAAACTTTATGACTTGTGGGATGGGTTTTTGGGGATAGGGAAAGAGAACAGGAGGGAATGGGTAACAGTGTTTACAGGAAATGTGCTCATTACATATGTATCAGCAATCTCTTTGTATATCACCTTGACAACAAAATCCAAAAAGTACAAAAATTTTAAAAGTCTACTTTGGGGAGAATTTTTTTGCCAGTCCTGAACACTGTCCTTGTTTTTGTTTTTGTTTTTTCTTAAGGCTAGAGCTCTATCACATGTGCCACAGTAATATTTTTGGCTTTCCTTTTTTATGTATGTTGTACTAAGGAATTGAACCTGGGTCTTGCTTGGCAAGAACTCTTCCACTAGGCTAAACTCAGGGCCCCAGTGGGAAGGATATTTTTGACAAATTTTATAGGAAATATATACACTGACAAGGAAAAGCCATCAACAAAAGAAATAACAATTACATAGATGGATAAAGACATGCCAGTATCATGGCACATCTCCATAATTCTAGTTTCAAGTGTGGCCTGTTTGGACCAGGAGTTTGCTGGCCCAAGTGGTAGAGTGCTATCCTTTAGAAAACTCTAGGACAGTGTTCAGGCCCTGAACAGACAAAAAAATAATTTAACGCTAGTGATTGGTGGCTCACCCGGGTAATCTTAGGTACTCTGGAGGCTGAGATCTGATGATTGAGGTTGAAAGACAGCCCAGGCATAAAAATCTATGAGACTCTTACCTCCAAATAATCCAGAAAATTTGAAATGATACTGTGGCTCAAGTGGTAGAGCCCTGGCCTTGAGCTGAAGAGCTCAGGGAAAACATCCAGTCCCAGAGTTCAAACTCAATGCTGACAGACAAAAAAAAAGAAAAGAAAAGAAATAAAGCCCTATTCTAGGGCTGGAGTGTGAGCTAGGGGTAGTTTGCTTGCCTAGCATGTACAAAGCCCTGGGTTCAATTTCTCTGTACCACATATACAAAAAAACCGGAAATGATCTCAGAAGGTTGAGATCTGAGGACCACAGTTCAAAGCCAGCCTGGGCACTAAAGTCCATGAAATGGTTACTTCCAATTAAACACCAGAATACCAGAAGTGACACTGTGGCTCAAGGCGTTGGGTTGTAGCCTTGAGCTGAAGAGCCCAGGGACACTGCTCACTTGCACAATTAACATCTCACAACCAAGGAGAGACAAAGTCAGAGAGAGAAGCATCAAGGAGCCAGGCATGGGTGGCTGAATCCTGCAATTCTAGCTACTCAGGAGGCTGAGATCAGAGGATCTTGGTTCAAAGCCAGCCTGGGCACATAGGTCTGTGAGATTCTTATCTCCAATTAACCACGAGAGCCAAAAATGGAACTCTGAATCAAAAGTAGTAGAGCAGGAGCGCTAGCCTTGAGCTGAAGAGTTCAGGGACAGTACCCAGGCCCAGAGTCCAAGCACCATGACCAATCAATCAAAAAAACTGAGAAACAAAAAAAGATAGCCAATATGTAATGATGAATAATTTTGGGCTGTGGGTTTGGCTTTGTGGTAGGGTGCTTTACTAGCATGTGTGAAGACCTGGGTTCGATTCCTCGGTACCACATACATAGAAAGAAAAAAGCTGGAAGTGGTGCTGAGGCTCAAGTGGTAGAGCTCTAGCCTTGAGAAAGTCCAAGGAGAATGCTCAGGCCCTGAGTTCAAGCCCAGGACTGCCCCCCCAAAAAGTGGTAGAGCACTAGCATAGAGTTGAAGATCTCAGGAACAGCCCGAGGCACAGAGTATAAGCATCGCGACCACCACCAACAACAACAAAATCTATGAAATGTTGGCAATGATGGTTTTAAGCTAAGCAAAACAAGACTGGAAACTGGACTGGTATACATATCTGTGTATAAGCAAAATAGCCAGACTTATGCATTAGAACAGTATCGCAAATTGTTTTCCCTCTCACTAGCTCCTGTCACTTAATTTATTCAAGTAAGTACAATGCTGGGTTTTAGTAACTGTTGCTCTAACATTAGAAAATCCTAATATCATTAAACAACAAAGACCAGGAACAGGGACTTCATTCAAATGGCAGAGCTCCAGCCAAGAGCAGAAAGAACTGAAGTAAAAATTTAAAGTTCTTGATCCAGAACCTGCATAGTAACAAAGTAGCAGGCTGGTGATGGTACCTCACACCTGTAATCTTAGCTACTCAGGAGGCTTAGATCTGAGGATCAAGGTTCAAAGCCAGCAAGAGCACCCAGTTAACTGCCAGAAAAATAAAAAATGGCACAGTGGCTCAGAGTAGAGCACTAGCCTTGAGCTGAAGAGCTCGGGGACAGTGCCCCACAATTGACAAAAATCAAACAAGCAAACCAAACTTACAAAGAAGCCTGCAGTGCAGAGCTGCTCTGCTGAGTCTCTTATCTATGGGGATCAGGAAACATTTCAGTTTTTCTATCTCTTCCCACCTCAAACTTCATTCTAAAATAAGACAATGTTGAAACATTCAATTTGTAAAAATTTTTTTTCATGAAACACCCTGAAATGTTGTATCCATTTAACCACCAGAAAACTAAGTGGAGCTGTGTCTAAAACTGGTATAGTATATGCCTTCAGCAAGAAGAACTCAGAGACCTTGCCCAGGTCCAAAGTTCAAGTTCCCCACCAAGAATGAAAAGAAAAGAAAAGAAAAGAACCTGGATACCTCACTTTAGAAACTGTATCTGGATATCTGAGCAGATTTTTCCTAATCTTTCCCCATTCATCTCATGAAACCACATAATCTTGATCTACATCTGTCTAAGAGCCTGCTTTGTGCTCAATAAATTCAATCCACATACTCAGGTAGAATCTGGACATCTAACAGCCAATTACCAATGCTTTATTCTACATTTAGGCCAGTATGTCTTCATATCATCTGCACAGTCAGCTATATCATCTTTCCAGAAGTATCAATGAGTGTAGAACACTCAGAACTAAAAAAATTGCATAACGATGTTATAAAACCCCTGTATTCATTAAGAAAATTTCTGTAGTACTTACAGCAAATACATTAGTGTTCTTCACCTCCAGCCTCAGTTTTTAAGATTTTATTAACATTGATTTTTTACATCATATTTCAAATGTCATGTTTAACAAAAAAGTATTCAAGAAGGGAATCTCTATACAATCACTGGCACATAGATTTTAGAATATAGTTAAAATTAAGCTGAGTCTTTGTATGTCATAGATACAGATTAATCTATGTAATAAAACATATGTCTATAGAGTAAATAGCCCATCATAGATTTTTATGTCTACATAGTTATGTTTATATCTGCAAGACTATGTCCATAACCTTGGGTACCGAACTATTGAGTCATTGCTCTAACATAGTTTGAATCTAATATCCATATATTAAAGATATCATGTGTCTTTTGCTCCTTTGGTCCTGACTTATCTCCTTAACATGATTCACTCTAATTTCATCTACTTCCCCAAGAATGCCATTATTTTATCTTTTCTGTTGGCTATGTAGAATTCCATTGTGCGTGTGTGTGTGTGTGTGTGTGTGTGTGTGTGTGTGTGTGTGTGTGTGTATGTGTGTATCACATTTTTTGTATCTATTCATCTGCAATAGGGCATCTGGTCCATAATACAGCCTCTTTTTCTACAGATATTTTTTGTATTCTCTTTTTTTAATTGTCAGAGTAATGTATAGAGGGGTTACAATTACATTTACAGGTAGTAGGTTGAATTTCTTTTCACATATTGATACTCCTCCTCATTTTTTGTTTCCAGTTCCCTCCCCCCCAGACCTTCCCAATCATCTTATTTTCCCCCTTCCTTTTCCTATTTCAATTAAACAAATAAACATATATCAATATGCCAAGTAACAAAGTCAGATACAGTAACAATATGAGATTTACCAAAGGGCAAAAAAAGAGATAAGAAATAACATAGTAGATTAAGAACAACAATCACAAAAGGTAAGAACAAGGAACAACAATCACAAATCATAAAGCTCTTCTTTCCATATCCTACAGACCCTATCATTTAGTCTCATCCTAAAAGACCTTATATACCTAGGTTTTTGAGCTATTGTAATCCTCATCTAGGAGACTCATAGATGTGTACTAATTATTACAAATGAGGGAAACCTCATTTAGAATCCTTTGTCCCTTACCCCAACAGTCCCATCCCCCAGGCCATTCATTGGAGACTGACAGGCCGGTAGGCGCTAAGACCCAACACATCACCATGTGGGTGGAGGTGTCCCTGTTTCCACCTGCCCAACAGCCTCCTTTCCCAGGACATTGACCAGAGACTAACAGGTGGGCGGTTGCTAAGACCCAGCACCCCACCAAAGGGGTAGAGGTGTCCCTGCTCCCACCTGCCCAACAGGTTCCTCTCGCAGGCCACTGGATTTGGGGACTGGAGGGCGCTGAGACCCTACCTTCCAACAGCAGGTGGGGTGTGCGGGAGTCTAGGAGCCAGCATCTGTCCCACCAAAATCTTGAGCTGGGCACCCTCCTGCTGGGAATCCCCAGCAAGACAACACCAAGGGGCCCCACACAGTCACAGACATGCCAAAGTGGCAGAAACACAGCAGGGAACTGAACTGCAGACCAGTAGCCAAGCTTGCCTTCTGAGAATCAGAAAGGCCTGGCTTTGCCCTCGGAGCCCATGTCCTCGACTTGGCCCCACCCATGGGAACAGAGTGGAAACCAGCTGGTCTACCTGAGAGCTCCCAGAAACTTCCAAACATCAGGTCCTTGGCCGGGGCCCGCCTCTGAAAGCAGAGTAGGAAAATCAACATTCGCCCATTGCAGATCCATCCCACAGCCTACTGTGAGGCCACTGGTTGGGCTGAAAGCTAGTTGTGCAGTGGCACACAGCCTCTGGGAATAGGCTGAACACCTATAAAAACTGCAAACTCTAACCTAGTCAGCAGCAGAATCAATTTCGCCATATACCACAGATGTACACAGATTCCCAGAACCACCAGTCCCAATTCAAGTAAAGACCACCATCTACCAACCACAGAGGGAACCTACAACAACAGTTCTCGATGCCTACGAGAGCACAGGGATGAATTACGACATAATGAATAATCAAAGTTCCACACAAAGCCCAAAAGGAAACAAGAGTGAAGGGACAAGAGAAAACAATCAAAACTGATATCCAAGAAATTCAATCCATAATGAATAAGTATTACCAAGGCCTATGTTCAAAGAAATAAGAAAATTTAGTAGAAATGGATGATTTCTTAAATAAATAGAGGCTACCCACACTGAACAACAATGAGGTAAACAAATTGAACAAACCAATCTCTTACAATGAAATTGTGGAAGCAATCAGGGAAATGCCAACCAAAAAGAGTCCAGGTCCAGATGGTTTCACTGCAGAATTCTACAAGACGTTTCAATATGAAATAACGCCTATACTCTTGAAACTCCTCTGAGAAATAGAAACAGAAGGAGCAATACCAAACTCATTTTATGAAGCTAATATTACTCTCATCCCCAAACCAGGGAAAGACGCAACAAAAAAAAAGAAAACAACAGACCTCTCTCTTTAATGAACACAGGCGCAAAACACCTCAATAAAATATTAGCCAACAGAATCCAGAAACAAATTTAAAAAATCATACACTATGATCAATTAGACTTCATCCTACAGATGCAAGGCTGGTTTAACATTTGCAAATCAATCAATGTAATACATCACATCAATAGAGCTAAGGATAAGAATCATATGATAATCTCTCTAGAAGTGGAGAAGGCATTTGACAAAATACAACATCCATTCATGATAAAAGCACTCGAAAAAATAGGAATAAGAGGTACATTCCTCAAAATAGTTAAAGCCATGTATGAAAAACCTACAGCCAGTATTATACTAAATAGTGAAAGACTGGAACCACTCACCTTAAAATCAGGAACTAGACAGGGATACCACTTCTCTTCAATATAGTGCTGGAACTCTTAGCCAGAACAATAACGCAAGAAAAGGACATCAAAGGCATCCACATAGGGAATTATAAATTAGTATGTTTCAATGAAATACAAACCTTAGCCTAATTTTGATTAAGTTTTAAAATACTAAGCCCCAGTGATTGTATATAGAGATTCCCTTCTTGAACACTTGTTTGTTAAACTTGTCATTGAAATATGATGTAAAAATCAATGTCAATAAATTCTTTAATAAAAAAAACTGAATATAGTACTTCTTTAGCACCAATCCCTGTGTTTCATCCCCAGCACAGAGAAACTAAAACAAACAAACCATGACAAGAACAAAAAACCTAAAATAAAGATAAACCAAGATATTTAATGTGTGAAAGCTTGATAATTTGCATGAAATCAATTTAGTTCCCGTATTGAAATTAATGTCTAAGAAATATTATTATTAAAGTAGAACATCCACAGATATACAAAATGACTATTAACAATAATCTCTTTTAGGGCCGGGAGTCTGGCCTACTGGTAGAGTGCTTGCCTAGCATGCATGAAGACCCAGGTTCGATTCCTCGGTACCACATACATAGAAAAAAGCCTGAAATTGTACTGGGCCTCAAATGGTAGAGCTCTAGCCTTGAGAAAGTCCAAGGACAGTGCTCAGACCCTGAGCTCAAGCCCAGGAGTGACAAAAAAATTAATAATCTCTTTTAGGACATCAGAGGGATTCACATAGGGAAAGAACTAATTAAAATATCACTATTTGCAGATGACATGATCCTTTACCTGAGTGACCCAATGAGCTCCACTGACAAACTCCTAGAATTAATAAGCTACTTTAGCAAAGTGACAGAATACTTTAATCTGCAAAAGCTAGTAGCCTTCTTGTACACCAACAATACACAAACTGAAGGCCAAATCAAGAAAATGATCCCATTTGCAATAGCCCCCCCAAAGAATAAAATATTTAGGCATTAAGAAAGATATTAAGGAACTATTTAATGAAAACTATAAAAGCCTAATGAAAGAAATTAAAGAGGACACCAGGATATGGAAAGACATCCAATGTTCATGGGTAGGGAGAACCAATATAGTGAAAATGGCCATACTGCCAAAATTGATACACAAATTCAATACAATCCCCATCAAAATCCCAATGACATTCCTTACTCAAATAGAATATATAATCCAAAGATTCATATGGAACAAGAAAAGACCTAGAATAGCCAAAACAATTCTAGGCAAAAAGGGCAATGTAGGTGGTATTACAATACTAGAATTCAAACTGTACTATAGAGCCATAATAACAAAAACAGCATGGTTTTGGCACAAAAGAAGACCAGAAGATCAATGGAACAGAATAGAAGATCCAGAAATAGAACTACATACCTATAGTCAACTTGTATTTGACAAAGGAGTCAAAGATATACAGTGGAACAAGCACAGCCTATTCAATTATTGGTGCTGCCAAAACTCGGCAGCCACATGCAGAAAACTAAAAATTGACCTTAGCCTTTCGCCATGCACAAGCATTAACTCAAAATGGATCAATGACCTCAATATCAGACCGGAAACCTTGAAACTGCTATACGAAAGAGTTGGAGAGTCACTGGAACTCATAGGCACAAGCAAAACAATCCTGATCAGAATCCCAGGGTCACAACAGATTAGAGAGAGACTTGATAAATGGGACTACTTAAAACTAAAAAGTTTCTGCACAGATAAAAGCATAGCTACTAAAGAAGGAAGACAGCTAATCAACTGGGGAAAGATATTTACCAATAATACATCAGACAAATGCTTAGTATCCAGTATCTACAAGGAACTCAAGAAATTAACCTCCCCACCGCAAACCCAACAAACCAATCACTAAATGGGCAAGGGAACTGAAGACAGACATCAAAAGAAGAGGTTAAAATGACAGAAAAGCATATGAGAAAAATGCTCATCATCCATGATCCTAAAATAAATGCAAATATAAACAACCCTAAGATACCACCTTACCCTAATAAGAATGGTCAAGAGTTTGAACTCAGACAATGAGAGATGCTGGTGGAGTTGTGGAGAAAAAGAAACCCTACTGCAGTGCTGGTGGGATTGTAAGCAAGTTCAGCTGTTGGGGTTTTTAGTCCTTCATCTCTCCAGACCCGCAGGAGGGATAGAGAGAACACATCCCTACTAAGATGAGGCTGAGAAAGGAAAGGGCCGGCTGACTGCCCGCACCCAGCCCTCTGTTGAGCACAATCAGATGCACAAGGGAGACTCATCAAGGCAAGAACTCGTTTGTTGCGGAAGTACATTTAGCTAGTATAGGATGCAGGAGCAAATCAGCACAAAGGTGGGCAGGGCCAGGGGAAGATGCACCCACCGCCACCCCTTCCAACCAGGCGGCAGGCACCATCTCTGCCAGGTGCAGTCCCAAACCATTTCCCTGATGTGAAGTGCCCCACATTCAGCCACTATGGAAAGCAGTGTGGAGGTTCCTTAAAGAACTGACAATAGACCTTCCCAACAATCCCTCCATGCCACTCCTGGGCATCTATCCTGAATATGATAACCCAGGATATGATAAGGACACCTGCTCAGCTATATTCATCTCCGCATTATTCAAAATAGACAGGTGATGTAAACAATACAGATGCCCTATACAATGGAATTCTACATAGACAACAGACAAGATAAAATAATGGCATTCACAGGGAAGTGGATGAATCTAGAGCAAACCATGTTGAGTGATCCAAGTCAAGACGAAAGCAACAAAAGGCTCATGGTATCCTCAGTGTGTGACTATTAGATCCAAACAGTGCAAGATCGAGGACTCAAATTTTGCATACCCAATGCTATGGACATGGTATTGGAAATATAAACACAAGTTTATGACTGTATAGACATAATGTTTTATTACATAAATTAATATGTATCTATGACATAAACCTTCAGCCTAATTTTAATTATGTTCTAAAATCTAAGTGCCAGTGTTTGTTTATAGAGATTCCCTTCTTGAATACTTGTTTGTTAAAGATGTCATTTGAAATATGATGTAAAAATCAATGTTAATAAATAATAAAAAATCTCTTTTTAAACTAACAAACAAAACAAAAAACAAAGAATGAAGGGCGAACCAATTCAACAGTGATACTTACAAGACACTGAATGGAAATGAACTGTACAACCTGGGTGGGCAGTAGGCTGAGGGTTGGAAAACAGAGAAAAATGAGGAGAGGGTAACAATGTACTCCACAAGAGATGTACTCATTACTTATATAATTGTATACCAACTGTATATCAACTTCACAAAAAATTAACTTAAAAACTAGTTTAGCCAGGCATGGTGGCTCACACTGGTAATCGTAGGTACACAGGAGGATGAGATCTGAGAATAGCAGTTCAAAGCCATTCTGGGCACTGAAGTTTGTGAGACTCTTATCTCCAATTAACCACCATAAAACCAGAAGTGGCTCTATGGCTCAAGGGGTAAGGTGGTAGCCTTGAGCTGAAGAACTCAGGGACAACACCAAGGCCCAGACCCAGTGATCAAGTCCCACGACTGACTATATGTGTGTGTGTGTGTGTGTGTGTGTGTGTGTGTGTGTGTGTGTGTGTGTGTGTGTATATATATATATATATATATATATGAATGATACTAGCCAGGTTCTGGGGGCTCACACTTGGAATCCTATCTGCACAGGAGACTGATGTCTCAGGATCAGGTTTGAAGCCAGCCTAAACAAATTCCATGAGATTCTGATTTACAGTTAACTACCAAAATTCTGGAAGTGGAGCTGTGGATTAAGTGGTAGAATACTAGCCTTAAGCAAAAAAAAATTCAAGGGCAGTTCCCAGGCCCTGTGTTCAAGTCCCAGGACTGGCATAAAACAAACAAAATGTGACACTGAGTTCTCCATCACCCATCATTGGGTGTTATAGTTTAATATACTTGATATGAGCCTTAGAAATTAAGTTCCTAGCTAATGGTCTCCTCTGAAATTCTGCTTCATACTTGATTCCTAGAATTTTAGAATCATTACTATCTCCTCCCAGTGATCATAGCAATTTACTACTGAAAATTTGAAGAAATCGTTTTAGTAATCCTAAGAAATCTGATTATCATCTACACACACATCAAATCAGTAGCAGCCATGTTCTATTATTATCTGAGTGTATTTAATCCCTTCTTGAGTTAATGAGCTGTAAAGAATAAAACCTATGGAATAGTTATGAAACTAACAGTCACAATTCTTCTACCTAATATTGCAATATAAGTTTATAAAAGCAGGGACTATTCTGAAGTATGTAGATGATAGCTTCTAACTCTAATAGTCTCATAAAGTAGGGTTTTACATACTCATGTTGCCTGCTTTGGGAGAGCAAAGGTAAGGATAAATGATATAAGTAAGTTACCCTACATATCAGAAGGAAAATACTACTGGCTTTAAATCAACTTCCTTCATATAGTGTTGATGAAACAAATATTAACAATTCCAGAGGCCAGGAAGCATTATACAAATCACTTTATCATGATGCACAAACAGCCAACTTAGACCAATCATCCAAGAAAGAAAAAGGAACAAATTAGAAGCAATTAAGGTTTCCAAAACAAAGCAGCTCCCAGTGGCAGCTTACACTTGTAATCCTAGCTACTCAAGGCCTGAAATCAGAGGATCTGGATTAAAAGTCTTTCTAGGATGAAAATCTTCCTGTCTGAAACATCAGCTCTGTGGCCACAGCCCAGCTGATGCACTCTGCCCACCAAATTCCAAACACTAAAGACCATCTCCTAATTGAAATACTAGCAAACGTACTCACACATTATTTCCTCTTTTGCAGATAGTTGAAATATGTATCAGAAACATTTCCCTGGCTTCAGAGTTGAAGTGGAAATATGTTCTCACTAGAAGCCCATCTGGTAAATTATACAGTCAATCATTTTTCCTCACATCTTGTTGGCTAGATTGAACAATGAGTGTTTTGATCAGAAGAGATATGTATGAGCATACAGGTTGTAAAAGTATTGTAATCAGGGCTGGTGTTTGTCCTAGTGGTGAGTGTTTGCCTAGCATGCATAAAGACCAGGGTTTGATTCCTTGGTAGCACATACACAGAAAAAAGTCGGAAATGGTGCTGAAGCTCAAGTGGTAGAGCTCTAGCCTTGAGAAAGTCTAAGGACAGTGCTCAGGCCCTGAGCTCAAGCCAAGGACTGGCAAAAAAGTACTATAATCATAGGTACTCAGGATAAGCTGAGATCTGAAGATTCCAGCTCAAAATCAGCCATGCAATAAATTCTGTAAGACTCTTACCTCTAATTAACCAGCAAAAAAAAACCTGAACGTTGAGTTGTGGTTAAAATGCCAGAGGCCTAAGCTTTGTATAAAAGTGATGAGGGGTAACATCCAGGCCATGACTCAAGCCCAGGAACTGGCTCACACACACACAAAAACCAACCCTGACAACACCACAGGATATGCATATGTTTGAGAGGGATGCAGATGCATGGGATGTCATTTACCTAACAGTTAGTCTCAACCATTCTGTACAAGGCAGGCCTCCCTCTGAAATCTCCTAGGTAAAAATGGTCCTCATGATCAGCACATAGATACTTATTCCCCACTGCACATTTAAAATACAAACACAGAGACAGGAGTTTAGCCTAGTGGTAGAGTGCTTGCCTAGCCTGCATGAAGACCCAGGTTCAATACCTCCTTATTACATACAAAAAGCCAGAAATGGTGCTGTGGTTCAAGTGGTAGAGCTCTACCCTTGAGAAAGCCCAAGGACAATGCGAGGACTGGCAAAAAACAAAACAAATAAAGGCTGTCAATGGGGCTGATGTGGCTTAGTGGTAAAGTGCTTGCCTAGCATGCAGGAGGCCCTGGGTTCGTTTCCTCAGTACCACATAAACTTACTCACATACTACCACTCTACCACTCTACCACTAAGCTCACTCCCGGCTCCATTGACAGTCTTGAGAAAAAAAATTTAATCTAGTGCTCTACACCCTGAGTTCAAGCCTTGGTACTGGTCCATTAGCTGCTCTCCATCTAGGGTGAGGGCACCGGCTCAGCCACCAGGACACCCCATGCCAGGACAGATGTCTACCATTCAGATAGCAGCACAGGGGTGAAGATGTTCCCACCGTAGACCTAGTTATATGGCCATCCCTGCATGCAGGACAGGAAGAGCTGGGGACAGGTGTTCTCTGTGTTTTTCCAAAGCCTATCCCAGGCTGCTCTTGTGACTGATTAGACCAAGAGAGTACCAGATTCCCTCTCACAGTCCTGGCTCCTTTTTTCTTTTCCAGTCGTGAGGCTTGAACTCAGATCCTGGGTACTTTCTCTGAGCTCTTTTGCTCAAGGTTGATGCTCTACCTTTTGAACCATAGTGCCATTTCCCGCTTTTCCTTTTCATGCAGAACTCTGATATCTCCCGTGCTGTGCCTGCAGGGAGGCACTCCACCCCACAAACAGAACCACCTATGCCTTGACTGTGAGTGCCCCCACCCCTCACCCCTAACCCTTACACCCCCCTCGACTCCATTCACAGCTCCTCTGGGAATGGGTGTCCAGCCTACCCCTTCCCACATTCACAACGGGACTACACTTGTCTTCCAAGGGCCCATTCTTCTGCCAGCCAGAGCACAGACTGTGCACACCATGGCAATCACAGAGCTCAAAATCAAAGGCTGAAATGCAGAAGGGGGTGGCCCAGCAGTTGCCCAGGGCCCATCACCCATACTGTGCATGCTCTAGCCTGTGACTTTCCCCACCCCTCCCTTTACAGGGAAGTGCCATGCCCACATCCTGATGCCTGGCCCCCTCTAATTCCATTCTCCCTTGGATTTTGCAGTCTACCATCAGGATCTAAAGATTCTATTCATCACTTTATGTCCTTATCACTGAATTGCTGCTTTAACAGGCTTTCCCCCTGCCATGGAGAGTGGGCATGTCATGTGCTCTCAATGGAGAAATTGACCAGGAAAAGAAATATGCACTTCATGTGAGTGCTGGACAGGGCAGGAGGGCTCCCCAAGACCATAGGCCACAGGAGGGGTGCAGATGGGGGAATGCTAGGGGCCCCAGAGGACAGTGGCACAGTTGTCTTCTTCTGTAGGGTTGACACCTCTTCACAGAGCCCATAGAATGAGGTTCACACCCCAGATGTCAGAGACATTGCAGATAGCCAATGGGCTCAGGGGTCATTGTCACCCCCAGATGCTGGCTGCATGCTGGGATGAAGGTAGAGGTATTTTCAAGGTTAGATAGTGTGGATGCTGCAGGGTCTAACCATTCTTTACAGATGGCTCTCTACCTCTCTTGAACTTAATCTCTATCTTGGGCTTTTCTTGGCAGTTACCTGGAAATGAGGGTTTCATGGACTTTCCTTTCTGGGCTGGCTTCAAACAGAACCTGAAAAGTTAGCTATGCAGTTTTCAAACCATACCCTACTGAAGACGGGAAGCTTAATTTGCTGAGTTACTGGGTTGCACTTTGGCTCTGTACTCTATGCCTAATGGGAGGGCGCTCATCATTTGTAGACAAAGATCTCATGACCTCTAAAGCCAAATAATACCTGAAAGTTCAGGGTCACAGCCTTTGCATTGGGCCTGGGTGAATACATTCTCTGTTGGGCTGGGTCATCAAGCCATGTCCTACGCTGGATGTAGGCAGTGCCACATTTGATAAGAACATCTGCCAGAGATTGTCACCTCATGAAAGCAGATTCTAAATTTGTATTCCATTTCCTGTAGTGGAGAAATCCCCTCCAAGTTCAACAGCCTCTGATCCACCTGCAGGCCCCACACCTAATGCACCCTTGATTGTCCTGTTGGTATGGGGATCTAATTCTGGAGGGAATTCTGGTTTAGTCCATGAATTAGCTAGACAAGTGATGACAAAGTTGTTGTGGATTACTATGAGAACAATTTAAGAAGCCCTGGAGGAGCATCAACCTGAGCCTCTGTGGGGCTAGAAATCTGATAGGATCTTCCAGACTGAGAAACAATCACATGGCTTTGTGTTTGAAATCCAGACCAGTGAGTGCATTGCTTAGCTGTTAGTCAATATAGAGGAGGACATGAATAAGTGGGTGGGAAGCCTGTGTCAGACCCCTGGCTGGGGGCAGGTGTAGAAAACATAGGAAGGTAGATACCATGGCTATGATGGGGCTAAAAAAAGGGTAAATGAGGCAAAGTAACCAGGTACTGGTAGCTGAAGCCTGTCATCCTAACTACTCAGGAGTTTGAGATCTGAGGATCACAATTCAAAGCCAGCCCAGGACAGAAACTCCATGATACTCTTATCTGCAATAAACTACGGAGTTCAAGAAGCTCAAGCTCAGTGACAGCACCCAGGCCCCGCATTCAAATCCCAGGACTGGCAAAAAAATATCAAAGGACAAGGAGATGGCCAAAAGTTAGAGGGACTCTATCTTGAGAAACAATAGAATGGTAAGATGCACTCAGAAGACTTGCATAGAATCTGGAAGTGCCTGAGACCTATCTATGTATGTATCCTATCTGTTTGTCTAAATACATATGCTTTATGCATTTAAATATTAGTATAGAGAGACAGATTAATACATATGACTATACATATATACATAGCAGACACTTATGGGTGGGTGGTATAGTTTGTGAGTTTGGGTGTGTGTTTTTTGGATGGCTATCTCTGTTTAAGTAAGATGGAAAATATGTAAATATATTTTAAAACTTTGATAGTACTTAGACATAAGCTCTTGGGGGAATGTGAAAGGACAAGGTTATTCACAGGCACCTTTATCATTATGAAGTCCTCAGCAAGTTTTAATTTTTCTATTATTTTCTTTCTTTTTTTAAACCAGTACTATGGATTCCTCTCAGGGACCAGGTGCTGCCAATTACTATTTTTCTCATGGGTGGTACAAGAGGAACTGAGTCACAGTTACACTTTTGCCTTTTTTTGTGCTTAACTGAAGAAAAAGATCTCTATCAGTGACTTTTTTTCTGGGGCTGGCTTCTAACCAGGATCCTCAGATCTATAACTACAATTAACAGTATGAGAACCCAGCACTGGGTTCCAATGCATAGGGCAAAAAATTGTGTGAATCTCTCCATTCCAAATAGATACAGTAAGCTAGAAGTGAAAGACCAATACCCTTGAGGAAAGATGCTGAGGGTTATCACATAGGCCCTAAGAGTAAGCCCTAAACCCTATTCACACCTGTGCATGCACACACTCACAGACATACACACACATGCACACACACACACACACAATATCTCAGGCAATATTGTATCTTGAATTAATATCCACAGATTGGACAACAGCATAGCAGGTAATGAAATGTGTTTTTCTTGTCTACATTGAGGGAAAGGGATAGGTCAGAAGATGCAAAAGTGAAGAATTCAGAGGCAAATGCTGTGAGTGAAGATCTTGTAAAAAGCACTTTTCTTTTCTTTTCTTTCTTTTGCCAGTCCTGGGGCTTGAATTCAGGGCCTGAGCATTGCCCTTGGGTTTTCTCAAGTCTAGCCCTCTGCCACTTGAGCCACAGTGTCATATCTGGATTTTCTATCTATGTGGTATTAAGGAATCAAACCCAGAACTTCATGGATGCTAGGCAAGCACTCTACCAACTCTCAACCCCGATATAGTATTTATAAATAGTCATCATCATCATATCAAAATATACTTTCTCCTACAAAGAATGAACATTTATCTATGTGTGTAATGCTTTTTTAACAACACCAATGCTTCTGTGATTTTCCTACTTGCATTTTTACAATTGACAGCACAGATATTCATCAGGAAAGAAATAAATTAGGGTACAGAAACCTAACAACATCCTAGTAGATTGATGTCAAAAATATGTGCAAGATGGCCTGGGTGTTTGATCTAGTGGTATAGTGCTTGGCTACCACACAAAAAGATTCCGGCTTGATTCCCCAGTACCATATACATGAAAACGTTAAAACCCTGTAAAAGGAAATTAAAGCAGAGCTGAGGAAAGGGAAAAACCTCCCCTGCTCCTGGATTGGAAGAATCAACATCGTGAAAATGACAATTTGCCAAGGGCTATCTAAAAATTCAACGCAATACCCATCAATATCCCAATGTCAATCTTCACAGAAATAGAAGAGGCAATCCAAAATTTCATATGGAATAATAAAAGACCCTGTGTAGGAGAAAGAACAGCACAGGAGGAATTTCAATACCAAACTTTAGACTCTATTACAGAGCTATAATCATCAAAACAGCTTGGTACTGACACAAGAACAGGTCTGAAGACCAATGGAATAGAACTGAGGACCTGCATATTAAACCACAGGCCTACGGCCACCTAATCCTTGACAAGGGAGCCAAAAAAATAGAATGGAAGAAAGACAGCCTCTTCATCAAGTGGTGCTGGCAGAACTGGATAAGCACCTGCAGTAAACTAAAATTGGATCCTTCTTTCTCACCCTGCACTAGAATTAACTCCAAATGGATCAAAGACTTGGAGGTAAAAGTTGACACACTGAGAACTTTACAAGAAGGAATAGGAGATACACTAGGCCTCCTTGGCACAGGTCGAAACTTTCTCAATAAGGACCAAGAATCAAAAAAATCAGAGAAAGGCTGGATAAGTGAGACTGCATTAAATTGCAGAGCTTTTGCATGGCAAAGAACATAACTAGTAAATTAAATAGGAATCCTACAGAGTGGGAGAACATCTTCACCAACCACACAACAGATACAGGCCTCATATCTAAAATATATCAAAAGGTCAAAAAATTGAATCACCCCAAAACTAATCTCCAAAGAAACAACCATTCCAATAAAAGATGGGCCAAAGACTTAAAGAGTGTTTTCTCTGAAGAAGAAACAAAAATGGCTTATAGACACATGAAGAAATGCTCAACATCTCTGGTCATAAAAGAAATGCAAATCAAAATAACTCTAAGATTCCACCTCACTCCAGTTAGAATGGCCAGGATCAGGAAAACGAATGACAACAGATGCTGGAGGGGATGTGGCCAGGAGGGATCACTACTACACTGCTGGTGGGAGTGTAAACTTGTTCAACCACTATGGAAAGCAGTTTGGTAGTTCCTCAAAAGACTAAACATACAGCTTCCCTATGACCCAGCAATTCCACTACTAGGCATTTACCCAATTGTCCAGAAACAAGGTGAGACTAAATCCACTAGCAAAATGATGTTCATTGCAGCACTATTTACCATAGAAACGATATGGAACCAACCCAGATGTCCCTCAGTTGATGAGTGGATCAACATGATGTGGTATTTGTACACAATGGAATTCTATGCGGCTGTCAGATAGAAGGACCGACCCATTTGTTAGGAAATTGAAAGACTTAGAAAAAATCATATTAAGTGAAGTAAGCCAGACTCAAAGGAAGATAGGCTAAATGTTTTCCCTCATTTGTCATAATCAGTAGAAACCTTGGGCTCTCCTAGCAGAGATTTGCAATGGAGCAAAACCTAGATACATGAGGCCATAAAATATGACACTAAATGAAAAGACCTCTAGGATATAGAAACAGAAGCCATATAATGAGTGATGGTTGTCCTTAATGTACTATGTTATCTCTCATCTCTTTTGCTACCCCTTGATTATCTCATATTGTTACAGTATCTTACTTTGTTATCTGATATATTGGATATATTTATATTTGGTTATTTGAAATTGGATAGGGAAATGGGTAAACAAGATGAGGGGTGGGGGTGAGTGGGAGGGAAATGGGGACCAAGACATGGGAAAGGGTATCAATGTATGTGAATTAATGTACCTTCTATCTGGCAAATATTATGTAACACTTCTATTACAATAAAAATATGTATATATAAAAAAGAAAACGCTGGAAGTGGGGCTGTGGCTTGGTGGGAGAGCTATAGCCCAAAGAAAGCCCAAGAACAATCCTCAGGCTCTGAGGTCAAGTCCCAGGACTAGGAAAAAAATTACAAGAGGCAAAATGCAGGCTGAGAAGGCACTGTGAAGCGAAATGGCTTGTGAAGGATAAGGGGAATAACGGCAGTTACATTTGGATCTTACCTAAGAAAGTCTCCTTGAGCCTGAGACCAGGGTAGTACCTGGTAGGTGACCCTACCTCCGTCACAATGGAACAGAATATGGAACCCTGGTAACCAAGGCACTGTAATCATCTCAAGCCAGCTCACTTTGCCTGTGGCTCAGGAGGAATAAAGATGTTGCCGTGCTGTTGCCAAAGGTTAGGAGACTCGGGTCTCAGGCATGAGAGATATGGATGTTTCACTCGAAGATGTAGTTGCTGTATCAGTGCCAAGCCACAAATCTAGTATATCAGGCCTTTCTCTAGGAAGAAAGAGGGAAACACCAGGGCAATTCACACGAGGTATATTCCTGAGAGCAAACGTATTTGACCCCATCATCCTCCCCACACTACAACCTTCTTGTGTGCTTTCAAGTGACTATACTGAGATGGCAGTTTGTGTCATTTTCAATCTACTCTATCCCAATTCCTAAGTGTGAAGTTTGCTCCCATTTCTATGTTTGAAATATCCATAGTTTTTGCCACCATAGTGTGACGGTGAGTCTGCTCAGACTCTGAATGGGCCTTGTAACCTATGGATACTGAAGGAAGGCCTGTTGGAGATACTATTGATGAAGCTGATCCCTTCCTACCAGAAAGGTGATCTCTTTTATGTGGCCACTCCTGGCCGAGTCTTGAAATACTTTGCACCTCTCTGAGCCTGTTTGGTTCACTGGGATGTTCACAGGGGAGCTTAGCATAACACAAGTGCACAAGCTGACTACTTTATTAGGACTGGGCCACCATTGCCATTTCATTTCCCTCAGAAGCTGCTGGAGTCTCAGCAGTGTGCTTACTGAGAATTTGGATTACAGGCATGAGTGATTGGCACTGAATTGCAGCCCTCACCTAGGTGAGGTCCTAGGAAATCCCATTTCCCAGTAGGAAATAAGGTTTCAGTAGCAAAAGTGGAGGCCTCTGAAGTACTGGAGACAGAGGAAAAACTGGGGACTGAATCACTTTTGAGCCATCAGGGAGGGATTGTGATAGCTTTGCCTGTTAGACCCTCAAAGAATTTACGTTTTGTTGTGTGGTCCAGTGGTGCCATTTGAACTTGAACCCATGTCTAAATGCCATCCCTTTGTTGTTCAAAGATTAGCACTGTACCATTTGAGTCATATGTCAAGTTCTGGCTTTTTGCTGCCTAATTGAAGACAAGTGCCTTTAGAATTTTTTTTAAAGAATTTATTAAGGTTAATGTTTACATGATATTTTAAATGACAAGTTTAACAAACAAGTGTTCAAGGCGGGAATCTCTATTTACAATCACTGGGACTTAGTATGCAGTTATTGAGACCTCGCTCTTGTGCTCTTTGGATTTAATAGCCACATATAAAGGATACCATGCGCCTTTTGTCCCGTAGGTCTTGACTTGTCCCACTCAACATGATTCGCTCTAGGCTCATCCATTTCCTTGTGAATGCCATTATTTTATCTTCTCTGTTGGCTATATAGAATTCCATTGTGTATATACACCACATTTTCTTTATCCATTCATCTACAGTAGGGCATCTGGCTTGTTTCCATCGCCTGGCTTTTGTGAATAGTGCAGAGATGGACATAGCTGAGCAGGTTTCCTTATAATATCTTGGGTCATGATGTTCAAGATAGATGCCCAGAAGTAGTATGGCAGGATCGTAGGTAAGGTCTATTTTCAGTTCTGTAAGAAACCTCCACACTGCTTTCCAGAGTGGCTGAACTAGTCTTACATTCACACCAGCAATGTAATAGGTTTCGTTTTTCCCCACAACCCTGCCAGCAACTGTCATTGTCTGAGTTCAAAATCTTGGCCATTCTTGTTGGGGTAAGGTGGTATCTTAGGGTTGTTTTTATTTGCATTTCTTTTATGACCATAGATGATGAACACTTGCTTACATGCTTTTATGCCATTTAATCTCTTTTTCTGATAAGTCTCTCTTTAGATCCCTTGCCCATTTAATGAATGGTTTATTGGGTTTGGGGGGGAATTTATTTCTGTCTTTGGCAGTGATGTGTGTCTCCTGGAGGTAACATATGGATGGGTGGTGTTTCTTAATCCAGTCAGCTACTCTGTGTCTTTTGATTGGATTGTTCATCCCATTCACATTTAGAGAAATTATAGAGAAGTGGTTAGTGTCCAATGTCATTATTTATTTTTACTTCTGAGTTTCTTTCTCTCTCTTTTTCCCCCTTTTGTGTTTAGTCAATTATAGATATTCGCTTCTTGATGGGGGTTCTTGATGTTCTACAATTTGTTCTTGATTAATTAATATTTTTTGTAACGCTGGTTTAGTGTGCACGGATTCATAAAACTTCTCTTTGGAGTGAAATATTCTTGTTTCTCCCTCAAATGTAAATGCTAGTTTTGCTGGATATATCAGTCTGGGTTGGCTGTTGTTGGTCTTCAGGACATCAATGATGTTTTTCGAAGCTTTTCTTGCATTTAGGGTTTGCGTGGAAAGATCTGCTGTGATTAAATTTTTTCCCATTGTAGGATAGCTCTTTGTTTTTGCAGCATTTATCAATTCCTTGGTATTCGGGTCTAGTGTCTTTACTATGATATGTCTAGATGAGTTCCTTCTAGGATCTTGCCTGTTTGGAGTCCTGAAACCTTCAATAATGTGAATATTTTCCCTTTTGAGGTTGGGTAAGTTCTCTGCTATGATTTTGGTGAATAGGGGTTGCATTCCTTTGTCCTGAAATTCTGCGCCCTCCTCAATGCCTATTATATGAAGATTAGACTTCTTTACTGCATCTGCCAGGTCCTGGAGTTCTCTCTAGTGGATTCTGACTGATTTTTCCAAGGTGGCGATTCTCTGTTCCAGCTCTTGTGTTTTATCTTCTGTTCCTGATGTTCTATTCTCCATCTCAATCAATCTCTGCTTAATGCCTCCATTTTTGCTTGAAGTGTGGACACTGAGCTGATCATGTCTGCTGAGAGGGTATTGAACTTTTCTTCCACTTCTCTTTTAAATTCTAAGAGTTCCTTGGGAATTTCTTGCTTTTGTTTTTGGAATTCAGCCTTCATTTCCAAAATCAGCTCCTTGATTTGAGTCATATTTTGTGTCTCTTCAGGTGTCATTTCTTGGGATGGTGACATCTCTCTTGTCCCTTTGCTCTTGTTTCCTTTTGGGCTTTGTGTGGGACTTTGATTATTTATGTATGTTGTAATTTGTCTTTGTGCTCTTCTAGGCATTGAGAACTGTTATTGTAGTTCACTCTGTGGTCGGTAGGTGGCGTTCTTTACTAATATTGGGACCAGTGGTTCTCAGCCAAATTGATTCTGCTGCTGACTAGGTCAGTTTGCAGTTTTTGCAGGTGTTCGGCTGGTTCCCAGAGGCTGTGTGCTGCTGCACGACTAGCTCTCAGACCAACCAGTGGCCTCACAGTGGGCCGTGGAATGGGTCTGTGTGCTTCAGTCTCAGCGGGCTGGATGGATGGTTGGTTTTCCTGCGGTGTTTCCAGGGGTGGGCTCCCAGCCTAGGGTCTGGAGTTTGGGAGTTTCCAAGAGCTCTCAGCTGGACTACGTGGTGTCCTCTCAGTTCCCAGGGGTGGGGCCCAGCCGAGGACATAGCCTCCAAGGGCAGAGCCGTGCCTTTCTGGTTCTCAAAATGCAAGCTTGGCTACTGGTCTGCCCTTTAGTTCCCTGCTGTGTTTCCCCTTTGGCCAAGAGTCTGTGACTGTGGGTGTCCCCTTGGTGCTGTCTTGCTGGGGATTCCTCAGCTGGAGGCTGCCCAGCTCAAGATTTGAGTGGGACAGATGCTGGTTCCCAGACTCCCACAGACCCCACCCGCTGTTGGAAAGCAGGTTCTCAGTGCCCTCCCATTCTCCAGACCCAGTGGCCTGGGAGAGGAACCTGTTGGGCGGGTGGTAGCAGGGACACCTCTGCCCCCTTGGTGGGGTGCTCGGTTTTAGCGCCTGCCTGCCTGTCAGTCTCCAGTCCTCCAGTCTGAGGCCTGGGGGAGGAGGCTGTTGGGAGAGTGGGGGCTGGGACACCTCCGCCTCCATTGGTGGGGTGCTGGGTCTTAGCGTCCGCCCGCCTGTCTGCCTCAAGTCAATGGCCTGGGGGAGGATTCTAAATACCGTGTCCCCTCCCTTGCCAGTCTTTCTCAGGCGAGGTGGAGGGGTCTGAGTTAAGTTCTAAGCTTGGCACCAGCTCTGCTTTCCCAATGGGTTTGGGAACCCATTGGACTACCCGCTGATCTATTCCTCTGTGTGTGGCTGTTGGTTGTTCCACGGTGTTGGGGAGTCATTCACTGCCCTAGGCTTGTGGTCCACATCTGGGTTCCGCTGCTTGCTGTTCTGGTCTGTGCTGGTTCCTGCGTCTGGCTTCTGCTGCCTGCTGGCCTCGTCCTAAGCTGGTTTCTGCGGGTTGGGGCTGCCCAGCCAGGTGCCCTCTGCCGCCACATTTCCCGGCTTGGAGCCAGCGGTGAGGGGTGGGGAAGGGGTCCTCGAGTTTTGAATTATTTGAGAAAGTTGGATGCCAGCTTTATCTGGATTTCTTTTCCAATTTGAGTCCTTCTCCGTTGCTTCTTGAGTTTGTTGTTGTGAATTTCTTAAGGTAGTTGGCTCTTGGGACTCCCTGGTTCAATCTTTTTGTGCCTTTAGACATTTACTGACTAGACTGGATTTCAACTGTGATCCTAATATCTCAGCCTACTGAGTGGCTAAGATTAGAGGCATGAGTATTTACTTCTTTATTTAGAGCATTCATTTATTTAGAGCATTTACTTAGTTAATTTGAGGTGCATTTACTTTGGACAGATGTATAGAGGCCTCTCTCAGAAGCTTCTGGAAGTGCGGTGTAAAAGTCATCCTGTTGTCGAGAGTCTCTTCCCCCTCTCAGCATATAAGTGCACATCTCTGCAGGGAAGCCACAGCATTAGAGTCCTGCAAGAAAGGGGCTTTGGTAGAAGGCTCAGGATGGAGAGAGAAGGCTCTCACATTCCTTGTACTGAATATGCCCGCAGCATCATGTGTCTATCTCTACGATATGAATGGATTTCTACCACAGTGAATTCTACGAGCTCAAGAACTGCCACACCCTGACACAACTCAAGCTCTATATGAGGCTCCACATGCCAGATGTAGAGCTGCTCTTTCAATTACATATCCTTTTTGACCAGCTGGATGAATACGCAACCAGTAAGACTAAGAAAAATAAGAAGTCCTGGTGTGGGCTTCTCAGAGCCTGTGAGTAGGAATCCCATTTGGTCTAGGAACTGGTTGGCCCTTACTTCTACCCAGCTTGGTAAAATGTCCTTTATGGGTGGTGTCGGCCAGGTAATGTCTTTTCTATGTTTGAAAGGACTCAGGCATAAGCACTCATTAGAAAGACCCTACATCTCCTCATTGTTCAGTCCAAACTCCAATTCTACAGCTTCCTCAATTAGAGCCTCATGGAAGTTGACTGACATTTCAACTTGCAGAGTCCACTCTAAGAATGCTGTACCTATTTTCATTCTTAGGTTTGGGTTGCCGTAAAAGAGCTTCTCCTGAACTCCAGATGAAAAACCCACCAGTGGAACTGGTGACTGATGGAGATGGAGAATCATCACTGCACTCCAGAAAGGCATGGGCCTTCTGTAGAAAATACCAAACAGGTTTGGAGTCCTGTGGATATACCTTGTGCTCTGACCCCACGTGTGACACTGTTGAATCTGCAGTTACTTTGGATGAAGAAAAAGAGGAGACACAATTCCTTCCCTTTGCTTTCACAGTCCACCCACAGTCAGTCCACGTGAGTCAAAGCGACACTCCACTTACTGTGCAGGCTGAAGTGCCACCCGCTGGGCTCATGGAAAGTGTCCCCAGCTTATGAGCGGGGGAAGAGTGCAGTCTCAATAATGGATTCACTGGAGGAAAATTAATTGATCCTCACAGAATATCTAGACCCATCCATCTCACCACAGGAGAATCAAACTTCATTCGACAAACTAGAATCCATGCCCCTCTTAACTCAGGAAGGACATTCTGTTTCTCATGAGGAGGGAGACCCTTCTGAGGACTCAGGTTGAATTACTGCCTGAAGGCTACTTGGAGACCAGTCTGGCTTTAGAGCTTCCCTGCCCCCTTTCTAAAAAGCCATCTCTTTATCTCGCTCTCATAATCGGTGTCAAGTGTTCATTGCATGTACTTTTCTAACTAAAAAACTCTCATTGTTAATAGTATGGTGTACAGTTCTTCAGTCCTTATTATACTGTGTTTTACTTTCCACCTACAATGTGAGGCCCCAGACACATAGGTCCTAGGTGGGGCAAAAACCAGACAGGTCTAGACCTGTACAAGATAACCTTACTGGATATACAGGGAACTATGAAATGCATGGAATCACCAGGAATCCAGGCCAGGCCTCCATGGAGAGACAGGTTAGCTACCAAAGCTTAAGGGCAGAGCAGATACATGGAAAGGTGTTTTGTCAATTGGGAAAATTGCCAGAGTAACTATAGTATTATGTGGGACTCTGTTTTTTGAGTTCAAGTCTGTTTATATATCCATTGTGCTTTGTACAAATATTTAATAAAATTAAAACTCCACGACAGCATTAAAAATCTACTTTGGCCTTCAGTGTGGACTAGTTTTAGAGTGCTCGCCTAGTACACAAGAAGCCCTTGATTCAATTCCGAGGCACTGCATACACAGAAAAAGCCACATGAGGCACTGTGGCTCAAGTTTCAGAGTGGTAGCCATGAACAAAAAGTGGCCAAGGACAGTGTCTGGACCCTCAGTTCTAGCCCCAGGACTAGCCAAACAAGTAATCGTACCATTTTCCGTACATTTTGAAATAGATCTGATTTATCTAACCCTGCTTCTTTTTTTGCCAGTCCAGGGTTTGTGCCACCAAGCTAATCTCCTGGCCCACAAACTTACTATTTTTAATCATTTAATTTTTTTACATAATCACATTTCATGCTGTCTGTATTAATACCATAAACAGTGTGCTTAGTGTAATAATGGTAAAGGTAAAACGTAAGAAATTAATAACTAAAATTTCTTTTTTTATTAGTTTTAGAGCATTAGTACAATTTTATGAGAAAAGTCACCTAGAATGTTTATTTTAGAGTTTAAGTAATCCATTTTCATAAATATATCAACCTATATCCTTTATTTAAACACATTTCAAACTATTGTTTTCAATAATGTTGTTTATGTAGAGCACTAGCTTCGAGCAGAAGATCTCAGGAACAGCCCTAGCTAAGCACAGAGTTCAAGCACTGCAAACAACAACAACAAAATCTATGAAGTGTTGGCAATGGTGGTTTTAAGCTAAGCAAAAATAGAGTAGAAACTGGTAAACTACATATTTGTATGTAAGCAAAATAGTCATACTTACGCATTAGAAAAGGATAGAAACTTGAAAAAAATGTTTTCCCTCTCACTAGGTCCTGTCTCTTAATTTATTCAAGTAAGGAAAATGCTGGGTTTTATAAATGTTGCACTGCATATTAGAAAATCATAATATCTCTCATTAACCAAAAAAGACCAGGAACTGGGGCTTTGTTCAAATGACAGAGTATCAGGCAAGAGAAGAAAAAACTGAAGTAAGAACTTGAAGTTCTTGATCCAGAACCTGCATAGTAACAAAGCAGCAGCCTGGTGATGGTACCTCACACCTGTATTCTTAGCTACTCAGGAGGATGAGATCTGAGAATCAAAGTTCAAAGCCAGCCAGAGTACCCAGTTAACTGCTAGAAAAAAATGGCACTGTGGCTCACAGAGTAGAGCACTAGCCTTGAGCTGAAGAGCTCAGGGACAGTACCCAGGCCCAGAGTTCAAGCCCCACAATTGACAAAGATCAAACAAGCAAACAAAACTCACAAAGAAGCCTGCAGACTAGAGCTGTTCCACTGAGTCTCTTCTCTATGGGTTCAGGAAATATTTCACTTTTTCTATCTCTTCCCACCTCTACCTTGATACTAAAATAAGACTGTTTTAAAACTATCAATTTGCAAAAATCTTTTTTATGAAACACCCTGAAATGTTCATTACTTATATCTCAATTGAATATAGTTGATTTGGGGTTGAATAGGTAGAGTGCTAGCCTTGAGAAGAAAAGGTCAGGGATAGAGCTGAGGCACTCAGTTGAAGACCCAGTGCCAACACACAAAAGAAATTAAGCAATTCATACATAGTTTCTAATTTCTTAATGAATTTTTCAGTCTGTATAAAGATAGGGTATATTCCTTTTTACTTAAGTGAGATTCCTCTTTTTTTTTTCTTTTTGCAGTCCTGGGGCTTGGACTCAGGGCCTAGACATTATCATTGGACTCGCTTGCCCAAGGTGAGTGCTCTGCCACTTGAGACACAGCGCCACTTCCAGCATTTTTCTGAGAGTGCGGTACTGGTGAATTGAACGTAGGGCTTCATGCATGCTAGGTGAGCACGCTACCATTAGGCTACATTCCCAGGCCCAGTGAGATTCCTCTTAAAATCATTGTATGTTCACAGAGTTTGATCTCACAAACTTTAGTGCTCTGGTTTGTTTTGATCCGTCATCCTCAGCTCTGAGCCTCCTAATAAGCTGAGATTAAGGTGTGAGCCACCATGCCCGGCTTCCATTCTTTTCCTACAAAAATATGTGTAGTTATCTAAAATATCTCTAGAGAAAAATTGAATCTCTCCAAAACAAATCTTCAAACAAACAACCATCCCATTAAAAGGTGGGCTAAAGACTTAAAAGAGTATTCTCTGAAGAAAAAATTAAAATGGGCTTTAGACACATAAAGAAATGCTCCATATCTGTAGCAATAAAAGAAATGAAAATCAAAACAACTTTGAGATTCTACCTGACTCCAGAAAGAATGGAAATTATCAAGAAATCTAGTAAGAGATAATGGCAGGGAAGTGACCAGGGGGAATCACTACTACACTGTTGGTGTGAGTGTAAACTCGTTCAACCACTAGGGAAAGCAGTGTGGTTGTCCCTCAAAAGACTAAACATAGAGCTCGCCTATGACCCAGCAATTCCACTACTTGGCATCTACCCAATTGTCCAGAAACAAGGACATACTAAAGCCATTAGCACAATGATGCTCATTGTAGCACTATTTACCATAGCAAAGATATGGAACCAACCCAGATGCCACTCAGTAGATGACTGAATCAAGAAGATGTGGTACTTATACACAATGGAATTATATGCTGCCATCAGAAAGAATGACATCACTGCATTTGTAAGGAAATGGAAAGAGTTGGAAAAAGTCATATTAAGTGAAGTAAGCCAGACCCAAAGGAACATAAGCTCAATGGTTTCCCTCATTTTTAATAATTAGTACACATCAAGGACTCTTCTAGCAGAGGATTACAATAAATCAAAAACCTACTTATATAAGGTCATATAGGATGAGAGTAAATGAAAGTATCTCTAGGATATGGGAACAAGAGCTGTATCTTGTGTAGTCGTTGTACTTCAACTTGTGTGATTGTTGTCCTTAATCTACTCTGTTATTTCTCATCTCTTTTTTTGCCCTTTTGTTAATCTCAGATTGTTACTGTATCTGTCATTTTTACCTGGCATACTGTATATATGTTTATTTGTTTATTTGAAATAGGAAAGGGAAGGGGGAAACAAGATGATAGGGAAGGGGTGGGGAGAGGAAACTGGGGACAAAAACATGAGGAGTGGAATCAATGTGTGAGAAGTAATGCAACCTACTACCTCTAAATATAATTGTAACCCCTCTATACATTACCCTGACAATAAAAAAGAGACTACAAAAAATATTTGTAGAACATGAGGCTGGATGATGAAAACAAACAGATGCCCTACTGCAGATGAATAAATACAAAAATGTGATACACACACAGACACACACACACAGACACACACACAGACACACACACACACACACACACACACACAATGGAATTCTACATAGCCAACAGAGAAGATAAATAATGGTATTCTCGGGGAAGTGGATGAAAAGAAAAATGTCATAATAAGTGAAGTAAGCCACACTCAAAGCAACATAGGCTCAACAGTCTCCCTCATTTGTCAAATTCAGTAGAAACCTTGGGCTCTCCTAGCAGAGATTTACAATAGAACAAAATCTAGAGACATCATGCCAAATAGTATGACACTAAATGTAAGGAACCCCAGGATAAAGAAACAAAAGTCATAATGAGTGATTGTTGTCCTTAATGTACTATGTTATCTCTTATCTCTTTTGCTATCACTTGGTTATATTATATTGTTACAATATTTCACCTTGTTTTCTCATATATTTCATATGTGCCTAATTGGTTATTTGAAATTGGATAGGGAAGGGGGGAAATCAAGATTAGTGGGGGTAGGGGTAGGGAAATGGGGACCATGTCATGAGAGGTGTTATCAATGTTTGTGAAGTAATGCACCTACTATCTGATGAATATAATGTAACCCTTCTATTAATTACAATAAAAATAAATACATAAAAAAGAAGATCTGCACAGAAAAAAATAATAATGGCATTTTCGGGGAAGTGGATGAAATTAGAGCGAATCCTGTTGTGTGAGATAAGTCAAGACCAAAGGAACAAAAGGTGCACGGTATCCTCAATATATGGATATTAGATTCAAACAGTACTAAAGCAATGACTCAATAGTTGGTCCCCAAAGTTATGGACATAGTTTTGGAGATATAAACAAAACTACATACACATAAAAATCTATGATTGACTATAAACTCTATAGACATATGTTTTATTATAGATTAATCTGTATCTATGATGTACAAAGAGTCAGCTTAATTTTTACTATATTCTAAAATCTATGTGCCAGTCATTGTATAGAGATTCCCTTCTTGAATACTTGTTTGTTAAACATGACATTTGAAATATGATGTAAAAATCAATGTTAATAAAATCTTTAAAAAAGAGGCTGGAGGTAAAGACTATTATTGGATTTGCTGTAAGTGGTACAGAAATTTTCTTAATGAATCAAGTGTTTTTATAACATCTTTATGCAATTGTTTTAGTTCTCAGTGTTCTACGCTCAATGATACTTCTGGAAAGATGATATAGCTGACTGTGTAGATGGTATGAAGACATTACTGGCCTAAATGTAGAATAAAGCATTGGTAATTGGCTGTTAGCTGTCCAGATTCTACTGGAGTATGTGGAATGAATTTATTAAGCACAAAGCAGGCTCTTAGTCAGATGTGGATCAAGATTATGTGGTTCCATGAGATGAATGAGGAAAGATAAGGAAAAATCGACTCAAATATACAGAAATACTTTCGAAACTGAGGTATCTAGTTTCCTTTTTTTTATTTCCTGGTGAGGAGCTTGAACTTTGGACCTGGGGAAGGTCTCTTAGTTCTTTTTTGCTCAAGGCTAATGCTGTACCAGTTTTAGCCACAACTCCACTTAGTTTTTTGGTGGATAAGAGGAGAGAAGAATCTTACAGTTTTTTTTGCTTGCAATGGCTTTGAATCACTTTCTCCCTGGCTAGTAGAATGACAATTATGACCCTCCAGTGCCTGGCTAGTGATTTTCTGAAAATTGGACTTTCCTCCAAATCACATAACTGCTTCCTAGCAAAGTTTTGAAGCCTGACTTAAATGTGACAATCAAAAAGTTTTGTCAGTTTGAGACACTGTGCTCAACGTTAGAAATCGACCAGCTGAAGCACAGTGGCACTTCCAGCTTTTCTGTTTATGTGGTGCTGAGGAATGAAATCCAGGGTTTCATACATGCTAGGCAAGCTACAATTTCAGCCCAAGGTTTTTATGTGTGGTTTTTGATGTTGTTTCTTCTAAGATACTGTATGATGTTCTTTCTTTTTCTTTGCTTTTTACCTCTTTTGTTCTTATTCCCTTTAGTTTTATCGTCTGTAGTCACTGTGTTTAATTCGGGTACCCTGTGTCTTGTATATAGGTTTATGTGATTTGGGGAATGGAAAGGGTATAATAAAATAGTAAAAACTAAGGAAAAAAAGGTGAACCGATTGAACAGTGATACTGTTTGAACAACCTGGATGGATAGGAGCCTGAGGGTCAGAAAACAGAGAAAAACGAGTGAGGACGTAACAATTTTCTTAAGAAATGTATTCATTACTTATGTAACCATATGTCAACTGTATATTGAATTAACAAAAAATAATTTAGCCAGGTATGGTGGCTACTCAAGAGGCTGAGATCCAAGGAAAGCAGTTCAAAGTCAGCCTGGGCACTGAAGTCCATGAGACTCTTACCTCCAATTAACCACAAGAAAGCCTGAAGTGGCCCTATGGCTCAAGGGGTAGGGCAGTGGTCTTGAGCTGAAGAGCTCAGTGACAACACCCAGGCGCAGAGTTCAAGTCCCATGACTTGAACTAGCCAGGCTCTGTGTGCTCACACTTGGAGTCCTATCTACACAGAAGACTGATGTCTCAGGATCAGGTATGAATCCAGCCCAAACAAATTCCATGAGATTCTGATTTACAGTTAACTACCAAAAATCTGGAAGTGGAGATGTGGATCAAATGATAGAACACTAGCCTTAAGCAAAAACAAAACAAAACAAAACAAAAACATGCCTAGACAGTTACCAGGCCCTGGGTTCACGTCCTAAGACTGGCATAAAACAAAATGTGATGCTGAGTCCTCCATCATTGGATGTTGTAGTTCAATATACATGATATGAGCCTTAGAAGTGAAGTCCCTAGCAAATGCTCTCACCTGAAATTCTGTTTCTTAGCTGAATCATAGAGTTTCAGCATCATTACTATCTCCAACCAGTTAGCATAGCAGTCTACTACTGAAAATTTGAAAAAATCGTTTGAGTAATCCTAATAAATATGTGTATAATTTGCACACACATCAAATCAGCAGCAGCCATATTCTACTATTGTCTAAATGTATTTAATCCCTTGTTGAGTTAATGAGCGTTAAAGAGTAAAACCTATGCAATAGTTTTGAAACTGTCACCAGTCTTCTACCTAATAGTGTAATATAAGTTTTTAAACGCAGTGACTATTCTGAAGTGTGCAGATGATAGTTTATAATTATAATATTCTTATGAATAGGGTTTTACAGAAACATGTTGCTTGCTTAGGGAAAGCAAAGGCAAGGAAAATGATATAAGTATGTTCCCTATTTATCAGAAGGAAAATGCTATTGGGTTTAGATCAACTTCATTCATCCCATGCTGATGGAACAAATATTAACATTTCCAGAGGCTAATCACTTCATCGTGATGCACAATCAGCCAGCTTAGATCAATCTTCCAAAAAAGGAAAAGGAATAAATGAGAAGCAGTTAAGGTTTCCAAAATGAAGTAGCTGGTGGTGGCATCTCACCCTTGTAATCCTAGCTACTCAAGGCCTGAAATCAGAGGATCTGGATTCAAAGTCTGTCTGGGATGAAAATCTTCCTGTCTGAAATATCAGCTCTATGCCCACAACCCAGCTGATTCACTCTGCCCACCAATTACCAAATACCAAAGACCATCTCCTATCTGAAATACTAGCAAACGTACTCACACATTATTTCCTCTTTTGGAGATAGTTGAAATATGTATAGAAACATTTCCCTGTCTTCAGAGTGAAAGTGGAAATATGTACTCACTAGAAGCCCATCTGGTAAATTACAGTCAATCATCTTTCCTCACATCTTGTCAGTTAGATTGAATAATGAGTGTTCAGATCAGAAGATATATGTATGAGCATACAGGTTGTAAAAGGACTGTAATCCTAGCTACTCAATCTGAGGATTCCAGTTCAATATTAGTCCATGCAAAAATTCCATAAGATTCTTACCTCTAATTAACCAGCAAAAAAACAGAACATTGCCTTGTGGTTAAAATGCCAGAGGCCTAAGCTTTGCATAAAAGTGCTAAGGGCCATTAAGCAAGCCAGGACACAGCCTCACATATGCAAAAACTAACCCTGAGGACAGCACAGGAAATGCATATATTTGGGAGGGATGCAGTTGGATGGGATGTTGATTTCATTTACCTAATATTTAGTCTCAACCATTCTGTACAGAGCAGCCCTCTCTGTGAAAAGTCCTAGGTAAAAATGGTCTCAAGGTCAGCAGGTACATACTTATACCCCACTGCACATATAAAATACAAACACACGGCCAGGAGATTAGCCCAGTGGTAGAGTGCTTGCCTAGCCTGCACGAGGACATGGGTTCGATTCCTCCCTACTACAAACATAGAAAAATAGCAGAAATGGTGCTGTGGCTCAAGTGGTAGAACTCTAGCCTTGGGAAAGCCCAAGGACAATGCCCAATCCCTGAGTTTAAGGCCCAGGACTGGAAAGAACAAACCAAACCAAACCAAAACAAAACAAAACAAAAAACCAAAATAAAAAGATTGTCAGTAGGCCTGAGAATGTGGCTTGGTGGTAAAGTGCTTCCCTAGCATGCATGAGGCCCTGGATTTGATTGCTCAGTACCTCATAAACGTTCTCACACTCTGCCAGTCTACCACTAGGCCACCTCCCGGCCCCACTGACAGTCTTGAGCAAAAACAACTAATCTAAAGCTCTGGAACCGGAACTCAAACCCTAGTACTGGCCCATTAGCGCCCTAGAAGCCAAAACTGCTAAAATACCAAAACAAAAATGTGAAAATGTTATAACTTTTCAGCAAATTCCAATGAAACAACATAGTGTATAGTTTGTTGAAGATTTGGTAGAAAGACGGTAAACAAACAAACAAAACAAATAAAAAAAAAAAACAAAAAAATCCACCCAAATTCAATGTGAGCTTATATAATTCAAAAAATAGGCCACTAAAGGAATTTTCCCATGCCTGGCATGGTGGTGCAACCCTATAATCCTAGCTACTCAGGAGTCTGAGATCTGAGTATTGCGGTTCAAAGCCACCATAATCCAGAAGTGGTGTTGTGGCTCAATGTGTAAGACGGTAGTCTTGAACTGAAGAGGTCAGGAAAAACACCCAGGTGCAGAGTTTGAGTCCCATGACTGTCAAAGAAAAATTCCCCAGGAAAGAAATATTCCTGGGGTTGGGAGTTTGGCCTCCTGGTAGAGTGCTTGCGTAGTATGCACGAAGTCCTGTGTTGGATTCCTCAGTACCACATGCAACGGAAACAAAGGAAGTGGTGTTGTGGCACGAGTGGTAAAACGCTAGCCTTAAGGAAGCCCCAGGACAGTGATCATGCCCTGAGTTCAAACTCCAACACTGGCAGGAAAAAAACAACGTTCCTTAGTATCCATGACAAGAAGATTTAATTCTATGCTTTTCAAAAAACCAATTAAAGCCGGTTAGTGGCTCATACAAGTAATCCTAGCTACTCAGGAGGCTGAGAACTGAGGATCAAGGTTCAAAAACAGCCTGGGCAATACAAAGCCTAGAGAGTCTTATCTCCAATTAATCACTATAAAATTTGAAGTGGGGCTTGGCTCAAGGGTAAGATAGTAGTCTTTAGCTGAAGAGTCCAGGGACAACACCCAGGCCCAGGGGTAGGGTAGTAGCCTTGACCTGAAGAGCTCAGGGACAAAGGCACAGCTCAGGGTTCCACATGACAGAAATCCTATGAATGAAACAAATGTTGTCCACATTTACTTTACTTGTCGGCTAATTAATTGGATGTAAGAGTAGTTATTTTCTGGTAGTTAATTGAATATAAGTGTCTCTTGGACTTTCTGTGCCAGGGCTGGCTTTGACTTGAGATCCGCAGATCTCAGCCTCCTAAGTAGCTAGGATTCCATGCTTGAGCCACCAGCACCCGTGAAATGTTTTCAAGAAGTCAGACTTTAGTTTGCCGAAGAAAACACACATGAGAGAAATTGTTTGAATGGAACAACTGTGGAATGTCCTTTACTAAGAGTTCATAGCTCTGTACTTATAAAACACACAGTAGAGAGAAATCTCATTACTATAACAATTGAGTAAAATATTTCATCTGGAAAGCATGCCTCAGTATTTATCAGAGAAGATTCGCTAGAAGAAAAGTAACAAACAGAGCAAACATTCAATGTCTTTTAATCAGCCAAGAACGTGGAAAGCATCCATTTTTCCACTACTCCTCTAAAGTCTCCCACTGTATGTCCATTCAGAATAGAAATGACATTTTACATAGAGTTCAATTTTTAAGTGGAAAATGCAATTGCATGTTTATTATAATGCCCCGGCCTGCAGGGTAGTCAACTGGAACTCGAGGAGGAGCAAACCTGATTGAGAGAGACAAACAGACACAAGAAATGAGACCAAGACAGTATTCTGATCAAGGTCTCAAACTTCATTTTTACACAGCTGCTTACTTATGCTTTAGTGAGAAGGCAGTTAACGCAAGTGGGCTGCCTAGTAACTATCAATATGTGCTTGAGTCAGGTTTGGGACGTCAGAGAGGGTCATGCTGCTCTACCAAACAGGATATTAGCCAAGGTTTTTCTGCCAGACAAGATATCGCAGTTAGGCCTTTGTGGGAGGGGTAGAACAGATAGTATTTTCAATCAAGGTTTTACAGATAACAGCTATTTGGGTCCAGGCATCTCTTCCCTTTTTATTTATTTTATGCCAATTATTGTAACGTGGGTGAAGGAGCTTGGGGCAGAGTCGCATTTTTAAAGAAGGCAGACTGCTAAGCATGGTTGGCCTTAACCAATGGAAGGAAGTAGCGACCCATCCCCCTGAAATGTTTTATTGGATCCTTTTTGAGGGGAGAGGACTTTAGCTGGATCTAATCTCTATGCAGATGGGTATGCTTCCACGAGCCTGAATGGCACTTTTATCTGTGACCCTCGTTGGTAGATACCACTCGGTTCTACCCTTCCATAGGTGCCAGTGGGCAGTGTCTAGCCTGTTCTGGTTCCCGCCGCCCTGGTAGAACTGCTGTTTTTTGTTGATCTGCTTGGATAGGAGGAGATGGTGGCCTCCGTGCCTTCACCTGCCTCTTTACTGGCTAAATCTAGCCTATGATCATGAATTTGAAGGGATTTAGGTGCCAGGGATTCAATTTGATGTTTAACAAAGCCCATGATTCTATTGAATAAGCATGGTCCTATGGATACAATAATCAAAATACCAAACAAAGGACCCAAAATGGGGAGGAGATAGGGCCACATTCCATTCAGTCCAGTCAAGAAGAGGTTATCAAACAATTTTTTGCATCATTTGATTAAGTCCTCTGGGAATTAATCTCACAGCCTCATGTTTTAGTTAACTTTTACACAGAGACATTTTAAATTTTGTATGTTATGGTTTCCCACAAAACTTTAGTCACAGGTGTCCTTGCTTGCTATGGAACACAGCTGTAGTCCTAGAGATTACCTTAAAATGTTTTTGCTAGCTGTCTGAGTAAACAACTGATAGAGCATCTTACAGTTCCCCTGAGAAGAAGCAGTTAGGGGATTTCTCAGAACTTTACAAAACGAAGACTGCTTAGAAATAATTTTTACTAAATGGGTACCAAGACATGTGAAAGGGTATCAATGTATGTGAATTAATGCACCTTCTATCTGGCAAATATCATGTAACCCTTTTACTAATTACAATAAAAAAATTTAAAAAAAAGAAATAATTTTTACTGAAGTTCATCAAACTTCTAAATTAATTTAGGCCTCACACCCCTCCCTCTCACCTCTAGGCTGTTCAGCACTGGATGGAAAATTTCCTTTACCCAGCCAGTGTCACCATGATGGCTGCAAAAATTTACTTAGGTGCAGTCTCCTTACTTAATTTTTTATTCACATGAAATCATACTATTAATTTTTTTGTAAGATTTTCTGCTTGAACTTTTTCTCCCATGACTTCTTTAGGGGACTTTGAACTTATCACAGATAGAATGTCCCACCACCAAGGGTTTAGTTCCAGTCTTCTCAGGGAGTAGCTGTGGGGTGGTGGAATCAGGCGGATATGTAGCAGCAGCCTTGTCTTTCAGTAGCTTCAAAGAAACTTCACACCTCCTTCTAGGTGGCCTGCAAATTTCTGCACAGACTGGTTAGAGAAACTTACCCTAAGGCCTAACTTTGGTAAATTTTTCCAATGATTTCCTGGTTGCTTTTTCTCAGCATACTTGTTTTTGCTTGCACCTCATTGGTTTTTATGACAGTAAAAGGCGAGACCCCAAAATAATTTACCAGGGTGACAACTCTTGGTAACCAGATTTCCTTTGAATGAAGCAAGTATTTTTAGACAGGTATAGAAGACTTGAACCTGTAAACATTTTTTACAAGTGCAGTTTTTACTCTTGCACATCTACTACTACTCATACCCATGCCTCTAATTTATCTTGTGTCTCTTTCTTTCTTTTTTTTAAATGACTGGTTCCTTTATCTCACAAGGGGATGGGGGTTGATGGGCGAAGATCCATCTTCTGTAACTTCTTCAAGCTGACTCAGGGGCATTGTTTTTAGGGACCCTAAGAGCTTAGCCTATTTTACCAAGGGGTTTCAAGGATTACATATCAGGAAAAATACAACATTTAACAACTGTACAAAACTTTTCTTTGACTGCAACAGTGTAGCTTACTTAGCACCCATTTGCAAAGTCATTTCCTGTTTGTCTGGGGAACTTTTTTTCTGTGACTCTAACAATGCTTAATTACCTATAAAGGCCTATACACAAATCAATAAGGACACAGCCTTAGGTTCACAAACTTCTTTTCAGAATCTGTGGCTGGTGTCAACTCAGAATCTGCTCAAACATAAGGTTCGGGATTGTAAACCACCCAGTTTTATATATGGCTGACAAGTTCTTGCCCAGTTATGGAGTAAATGGACATGGGCAGTAGTAAGGCATGCTTACAAACTATTCTATGACCTCCTGGCTCTGAATAATTTTGAATGGCCAAGTACAAGTGACTCTAGGATCTGACACCATCTCTGCCATCCAAGCAGTGGCTTATTGCATCTGGATGCTTTATTGCTTTTATTGTCCCCGTAAGTGTTTCTCCACACAGGAGAGACACGAAACATCCCATTGGCATTTCACTTTGTTGGTTGCTGGACTTGAACTCAAGGCCTGGGCGCTGTCCCTCAGCTCTCCAGCTCAAGGCTAGTACTCTGCCACTTTGAGCTCCAAAGCAACTCTGTCTCAATAGCACTCTGCTGCCAGATTAGACACCACAGACTCACAGGGACTCTGCTTTCCCCGGGCTGGCTTAGAACTGCAGTTTTCATGTCAATGAGTCCTTTATAAGGCCACTTTATTCCAACTAAGGCAACAAGGTGGTCAACACAGAAATAGTCTCTAAGCATATTCTTACCTGGAATTTAGTGAGGGCCAAAATTACATCTGAATAAGGATCTACTGTCCTTCTCCATGGGTCTATTGGAAATTGTTATAAACTTACAAGAACTTAGATAACAATTAAATAATCATTTTGGTAGCCCTACTGTCCCTCCTTGCTCTCTCTTTTTTAATTTTTTATTTGTTTTTATTTTAATTTTAATTATATTTTTATTTATTATTTATTTTATTTATTTTTATATATACATTTATTTATATTGGTTAGGCTACTGCTTAAAACTCCAATAACAGTTTAAACTCAAATAACAGTTTTTCCCTAATGCAAGAATTACAATCATCAGTGCACCAAAAATCCAGACATAGTTTCCTTGTTTTTCTAAAATATATTTAATTGTAAAGTAACATGAAACCCAATCATAGGAGAAAAACCTTTAAACATTCCTTATAAAACCCTTTTTCCAATTTGATATATTTTAGGGAGCAGTTTATGAAACACTAATCACATCACCTCTGACATTGATAAACAAATTTTGATATTTATCTCCAAATGTTAACTCAAGGAAATAAATTTCTAGTTCCCTAATACCTCTGTGCTAAACAGGATACAATAGTTATAATATAAACAGCTCTATGCATTAGAATACCAGATTTTTTTTGAATGCAGATTTTAGGATCTTTAGAAAAATACTTTTTACCAGTTCCTCTTTAAAAAGATGCAATAATCCTTTGAAACATTGGAAACATTCTAACCTAATTTTTTTTCTTGAAGTTCAAACTTAGATTCACCCAATTGCCTTTGTGTTTTTTTTAAATTTTTTATTGTAATTAGTTTAAGTATAAATTTGTCCATTGTTTTACATACTATGTTGACAATTTAACCTTGAATATGTTCACTCATACCCATTCACACACACACACACACACACACACACACACACATTTCATGCTCAAAGATCTTAAAACACACAAAATTTATATCAGCCGTACATTTTCTGGAAGTTTTAGTGTCAAGAGATTTTCAGCCAATCTTATTTTTGCAGGAGACAATCAAGTTTTAAAACAAAGCTTTCTAACAAGGCAAATTAGCTGAAATTTATTTTTCCACAGCTTGTTTCTGATATCAGGCATATTACTTTTTGCAGATGAAAGTTGGGTGGGAGTCTTAAACCTCGGAGAACTAAGACTGAAGTCTGTGTCCTGCCACCAACTGTCTCCAGACTGTCACTTTAGCAAGTTGTTAGGAAAAAGGAAACTAGAATAAACCTTCAGCTGCTTTGTCTGGCTTTGGCTCACCTCAATTGTAGCCGAGTGGGAGGGGCCAAAATTTTACTTCTCAGAAATATTTAAATAGATAAAAAAGATGTGTGCACAAGCACACACAGAAAAATCACAAGGATCATATTTAGAACTGGTACCAATTTCAGAGACAAAACTGGGCAAGGAAAAATAGCCAAAGATAATCATGTAACAAGAACAAGAAAGAAGCAGAGACTTTTAAGTAACTCCTAAACTTCTGATGGCATGCGTGGCCTTAAACTACCAGAGTAATGGAAAGACCATGGGGCCCTGAACTCAGGGAGTGCCTCCCCTACGGAGATTTCCATTCCCTGGTACCTGGCAGGCCATCCTAACCTACCTACAAAAGGCTCTCAAACAAAACCAGACATTGACTTATAACAAGAAAATTGGACTCAATCAGATACACTTAACACAAAAACATGAATTCAGATGAACGTTCTCACCAAACAGCTTATTTAGATTTAGACATGTCTTGCTGATGGGACTCTCAGACAAGCCTGGTTATGGACAAGAAACCCAAAAAGGGGGGGGTTCAAGGCATCCCCTGACCACCCAGGCCTTAGAGAGCTTGCTGCGTCCAGCTTTTTTCTCTGTTTTAGGCCCACAGTGCACTTTCAAAACAAAACAAATCAAAACACAGACATACAGGGGGTCAGCTGAATTTTACTTACCTCCGGAGGCCTTTGCTTTTCACCTGGGCATCTTTCCCAAAAAAGTTTATTAAGAGGAGGTGTGGTAAAGACAAAATACTGCTTATCCAATTAGTGAAGGGGAACAGGAAAAAAGAAACAAAAACAATCCTTTATCTCAATAGCATACAATTTATTGGGAATTTATGAAAGACTTGGGAGCCCCGATTGGGCTTCATAAACTTGTATTTTTCTGACACTTGTGATAAAAAAATAGGGAATTTTGAAGCTGTTTCTATACTAATTTTAATAGCTCTGATTGTTTTTTGCTTTTTGTTTTTTTGCCAAAAGGCCATTGCTCCATTCATACAGAATTATGTGATTTCCAAATTAACTGTGGCCCCTAGAATTAAGGGGCAGTTTAATGCACTCATCATAGAATGCCACAACATCCATATCTTGTCTCATCCTAGTGATTATTGGGCAGATCCTCTTTAAGAACAGTGGCTGAATGGCGAGAGGCCTGCTGTTTGCTAAGGAGCTATTGGGAGGAACTTAAATCCTGGGAGGCAGTCTGAATTTCAGGCAAGACATTGTTGTTGCCCCTGGCCTCAGCTTTGTCATAATAGACTGCTTTTTACTGTAAAAATTATATATATATTATTTACTACTTTACATTTTTCCTTTACTACTTTACATTTTTTTTTCTTCATGGACCTGTATTGCAGGCAAGCTCTCTGCAGTGGCCCCTATGTGGATCTAATAGTTCCTTTTTCTTAACCCGTGTTCCTCTTGCCTTGAATGAGGCCTTAAGCCTGTGGATAAACAATTCATGTTTACTAAGTGTTTATTCCATATCACGTTGATTCTCTTACCTTCTAGACCTACATCACAAGCGGGTTCAATGAGGTAGATGACAAATAACTGCTTAGCAGTGGCAATTTCCTTCCGGACCTACACCGCAGGCAGTTCTCTGTGGTGGGTGACAAATAACTGCTTAGCACTGGCAATCTGGTGAGGCAGCGCTGCTCTGGTGGGTGACGCGTTCAGTTTGTATTCCATTCCTAGGGCCCCACATTGGGCGCCACTTGCCCTGGCCTACAGGGTAGTCAACTGGAACTCGAGGAGGAGCAAACCTGAATGAGAGAAACAAATAGACATGCGAAAGGAGACCAAGACAGTATTCTGATCAAGGTCTCAAACTTCATTTTTACACAGCTGCTTATAATATGCTTTAGTGAGAAGGCAGTTAACGCAAGTGGGCTGCCTAGTAACTATCATCATGTGCTTGAGTCAGGTTTGGGATGTCAGAGAGGGTCAGGCTGGGCTACCAAACAGGATATTAGCCAAGGTTTTTCTGCCAGACAAGATATCGCGGTTGGGCCATCATGGGAGGGGTAGAACAGATAGTATTTTCAATCAAGGTTTTACAGATAACAGCCATTTGGTTCCTGACATTATAAAATCTCAAATCTCTCTTAACACATTTTTTTTAAAGTGGGTCATGGTGGTTGAATTCTGGGCCTGGGCACTGTCCCTGAGCTCTTCAGCTCTAAGCTACTACCTTACCCCTTGATCCACAGCCCACTTCCCCTTTTTCTAGTGATTAGTTGGAGATAAGAGTCTATTGGACTTTAGTTGTCTTTACAGCCCAGGCTGGCTGTGAGATCATCAGATCTCTGCCTCTTGAGTAGCTAGGATTACAGGTGTGAGCAACTGTGCCCGGCTTGTCTCAACTCCTCTTTTTCCTTGTTAGTTCCTGAAACATTCAGAAAACAGATACACACTTTGGTATACATTTTCTTTGTGTGATGGTACAAGTCTTGGCAGCTTGAACTCGGAGCCATGCACTTTTGCTCAAGGTTAATGCTCTACAACTTCAGCCACTTCACCAATTGGGGTTCTTTGGTTGGTGAATAAAGAGAAGATTCTTTAAAGTTTGGATGAGTAACCCCAAAATGACTAGCTTTTCCTATATATTGAATTAATCATGAATGATGTGTTGCTTGAGATTGTTTACTCTTGCCCATTCTGTTTTTTATAATAAAAAATCAGTGTGGATAATGTGAAGAGCCTGTGCTTTCTCCCTGTTGTGGAGGTTGAAATTAAAGTTCTCAGGAGGATGAACATCTATCTGCCATCATTATTTTCCCTTTCTCCATCTTTCTGAAGATAGGTGTACCACACAATTAAGACATGCTTTTGTTAAACTTAATTCAAGTAGTAATGGAAAAAATGAGGGAGTAAATCAAGATACAAGATGGTTGGAAAGAGCCAGTCTTGGTGGGTCACACCTAGAATAATAGCTACTCAGGAGGCTGACATCTGAAGATCAAGGTTCATGGTCAGCCCACGCACAAAGGGACCTGAGACTTTTTTTAACTTTATTTTTTATTGTCGGGGTAATGTTTAGAGAGGTTACAGTTACAATCGCCATGTAGTAGGTACATTAATTCTCACATATTGACACTCTGAGACGCTTATCTCCAATTGACCTCTAGAAAACTGGAAGTGGGGCTTGGCTCAAAGCTAGTGTGGTAGTCTTGAGCTGAAGAACTCAGGGACAACACCCAGGCTGAGTGTAAGCCTCATGACCCACAAAAAATAAATAAGAAGCTAATAGTAGAAGTAGTCTTGATTCAGGTGTGGTTGGCTCATGCCTGTAATCCTAGCTACTCAGGATACTGAGATCTGAGAATCAGGGTCAAAGCTAGCCTTGGCAATAAAGACATCCAGGTCCTGGCACTGAGGAGGGGGCAAGGCAAACGACACCAGACCTTCCCACGGGCACTGAACCATGAAGAAACCCCAGCCCAGGGAAGCCCAAAGCTGTGGTTGGGGTCTGTCCCCATCCCCGTTTGTCCCCCAACTGTCGCTGACCATTGCTTAGCCTGTTCCTAAAGTGATATAGTATGGCTTTCCCGATGACTGACCTCTCCTATTAGGTAATTCATTTATTAAATAAATCAAAAGTTTTAAATTAAAATTATTTTTTGCCTGCTCTGGGTATTGAACTTAGGGCCTGAGCACTGTCCTTGGGCTCAGTGGTTCACTCCTGTAATCTTAGGTACTTAGGAGGCTCCACAGATCTCAGATTGTTGTTTGAAGCTAGCTCAGGTACGAAATTCCAGGATACTCCTATCTCTATTTAAACCACTGAAAAAAATCTGAAAGTGGTACTGTGGTTCAAGTGGTAGAGCATTTGTCTTGATCAAAAGAAGCTCAGGGATAGGTACCAAGCCCAGGGTTGAAGGACCATGATTGGCAATACAAAGAAAACAAAGACCAAACAAAACAACAGCAAAAACATTTCATTTTTTAATATTGTTTATTGTAATTAATAAAAGGGTTACGTGATATTTGCCAGAGAGATGGTGCATTAATTCACATATATTGATAACATTTCCCATGTCTTGGTCCCCATTACCCTACCCTCCACACACACACACACCCATCTTGGTTTTCCCCCTTCCCTATCCAATTTCAAATAACCAAATACAAAGAAATCCAACATATCAGATAACAAAGTGAGATACTGTAATAATATGAGATAAGCAAGGGACAGCAAAAGAGAAAAGAGATAATATAGTACATTAAGGACAACAATCATTCATTATATGGCTTTTCTTTCAATATCCTGGGGGTCTTTTCAATTAGCTTCATACTATATGGCCTTATGTATCAAGGTTTTGCTCTATTGTAGATCTCTGCTAGTAGAGCCCAAGGTTTCTACTGATTATGACAAATGAGGGAAACCATTGAACCTAAGTTCCTTTGAGTCTGGCTTACTTCACTTAATATGATTTTTTCTAAGACATTGCATTTCCTGACAAATGGGGTGAGGTCATTCTTTCTGACAGCAGCATAGAATTCCATTGTGTACAAATACCACAACTTGTTGATCCACTCATCAACTGAGGGACATCTAAGTTGGTTCCATATTTTTGCTATGATGAATAATGCTGCAATGAACATTGTTGTGCTAGTGGATTTAGTATGCCCTAGTTTCTGGATGGTTGGGTAAATGCCACATAATGTCTGGTATTTCCTAGACATCAGCTACAACTAAAATCCAATGAGCTTTGGAATAGAAATCACCCCAATTTGGCCGAGAGTTTGGCCTAGTGGTAGAGTGCTTGCCTAGCATGCACCAAGACCTGGGTTCGATTCCTCAGTACCACATACACAGAAAAAAGCAGGAAGAGGTGCTGTGACTCAACTGGTAGAGCTCTAGCCTTGAGAAAACACAAGGATAGTGTTTAGGCCCGAGTTCGGGCCCCAGTACTGGCAAAAAAAGAAAAATCACCACAAGCTAAGGTTATTTAGGGAGTTCCCACCAACTGTGATGTCCACCAGCTCCTTGAGGAAATAGAAGAGGGAAGACAGAACTCGTCTTGAGCCAGCACAGTGGTTCATGCATTTAATCCTAGCTACTCAGGAGGCTGAGCTCTGAGGATCAAGAATCAAAGCCAGCCCAGGCACTAAAGGACCTAACTCTTTATCTCCAAATAAACTCTAGAAAAGGAAATGGGGCTTGTGTCAAGAGTAGGGCAGTGACTTAAAGAGCTCAGGGACAATGACTTGACGAATTAGAAGCCCCATGACCCATAAAAAAAAAAACCAAACGGGAATTTGAATTATCATGGAAGAATAAACTATACCTGAGGTCTGTTCAACTTTTGGTGATTTATTGTGTGACCTGACCCGAGGTCTCAGTTATTCGTCAGGATCGAGGAGGAACCTCCTAAGAGAAGAAAACCAATGGGGGAAAGAGAGGAAGGAGACCAGGTGCATAAAGAAAGACAGAGTCAGTCTGGGTCGCGTCAAGGTCTCATTTATTAAAAGCAAAGCAGGGTTTATATACCCTGAGTGTAAGGAAGGGAGTATGGGGGGCGGGGATGGAAATTTTTTGCCATAACAAGAACGGGAAATTTCAAGGTTAGGGGTGGGTCAGGCTATTCTTTTGGCTGTTGCGCTAATCCAAGCGACACAACCTGCGGTTATTCCGAGAAGTATTTTGTGCAGATGACTCAACCAGGTGCGGTTTGCTCAAAGCTAGAGGGTCTTTGCTTTGTTCCGTTTAACTCCTTGGTCTCTGACAATTCCCCCTTTACTTTAAAGAACAGTCTTTTAAGATTGGTTGAGAGAACATCCTGTCTTAGGCTATATGGAGGGCCACCTTACTCCTGGCAACATGCCTTGTTGAGCTGGCCAGTACGGCCTCTGTATGTTGTGCCATCCAGGGTAAGCTCCATACTATTCCCGTCATTGGATGCACTCTAGCTACCTTGGGGTTAACAGGTGAGGAGTTTATGGAACTGAAGTCCTCTCTCAGGAGGGTTCTCAACAGGCCCTGCAGGGCCTTCTAGGTCCTCTAGGCAACGACAATGCACCAAGATTGACAGAATTAACTTGATGTTTATAAAATATGTAAGGCACTGAAAAAGCTCAAAGGCCAAAGAATTATACTGGAAAATTTTTAAAAGGTCCCGAAATTAGGCTAGAGTGGTAAAGTCTAGTCCTGGACTTTGGTCAGTGTCAACGGTACTAAGGGGCTGATATTGAATAGTTATTATTTTAGTCTTAACTACTGTATCTATTTGGGTTTTTATAAAAGTCATAATTTTATTGAAAAGGAAAGGCCCGAAAGAGAGTAAAATAAGTATACCGAATAAGGGTCCTAACAGGGGTAGGAGATAAGGTAAAAGCCCATTAAGCCCAGTCCAGAGGGGGTTATCAGTCAGTTCCCTTCGTCATTTTTCCAGATCTTCCTGAAGGTTCTTGATCTTGTCCCGGACAATGCCAAACTTGTTTGCATAAAAGCAGCATCGTTCCTGTAAAGCCAAGCAGATACCTCCCTGTTCTGCCGTTAGTAAATCTAACCCCCTTCTATTTTGGAGGACCATTTCCGCTAGGGAGTCCACTTGGTCCTGTAGATCCTGGATAGTGCCAGAAAATGCTTGGACATCTCCAATTAATTGTTTTGATAATTGATTATACTTATGTAGAGACACACCTAATCCGACTGTTCCCGACCCTACGGCCGCAGTAACTCCTAGGGTCACAAGGAGGGGAATAAATGTAATTGCTCGTGTGTGTCTCTTTTCTCCTGTCATATCAAAACTAGGGACAGGTAGGGGCTCGTCCCCTGGTACGACACTTATATCGGGGAGTAATAAAGCGAGAACACAATTTCCTGTCCAGTTGCATGGCAATTGGGGATAGGCCAAATTTCCTCCACAGACAAATATTGTGCCTCGGGGGGGGGGCAAAGAGACGGTGTAGGTTGAGAATAGTTCTTCAATATTTCACAATTATTGGAGGGGTACGTGCCAATATCAACATTTAGGGTATTGTTTTGCATTGCACCTGAGAGGCAGGTTGTAAAATTGCCCATAGGTTGGACCCTAAGAGGGGGGCTAGGGGAGCATGTGTCTTTAGTACTCACATTATATGTGGCGGAAATGGCTAAAGGCATAACTCTCCCTGCTGCTAAACAAAGCCAACAATCAGTAGCAAGGACAGGGTTAGAGTTGTTGAGTAAAAGAAAGGTGGTGTTTAAAATATCCATTGTATTTATATCTAAATTTGATGCTTGGTACTTGGGTAATGCTAAGGGATGATACGTAAGTTGAGGCAGTTGGGGTTCTAGTGATTTCAGTACTTGGATATGTTTAATAGCATCTGTGGGCCCTCCTCCATCAGATACGCCTATGGGGGCTGTAAGGGGCCAGCAAGAGGGTTTGCCAATAGTTCCCTCACAGCCGGCAAGTTGCAACTGCGTATGGAGTCTTGTATACCCAAAAAGACCAGTGGTCACGTGTGGCCGTTCCTTCAGGGTGAAAGGTTTTGGTCAGGGAGGCTTGAAAGTATTGAAGGCCTTGTTTGCCTATACAAATGGCAGCTGATGTATAGAAAGTGCTATGCATTGCTGTGGTATATGCGCAGGATTTTGAGCAATTTTGTCTGGCTTGGCCTGTTTTAGAGGGAACTATTTTTGGTTTATTAATGCAAACCCATTTTGATTGATGAAATCCTCCAGAATTAGTATTTACTTCTGCGCCGAGGTAGGCCACCTTAATTGTACAATCCACTGTCCGAGTGTAACTACTAGCAGCTTCAGGCCAATGTCCTCCTGAGCAGTCACAGGGAGGGCCAAAGAGTGCAGTATAAAGTTCCTTTCTTGGTGGGGGTCCAAAGCCTGAATTTACATTTTTGATTATTATTCAGGCTAAAAGCCATAGGGACACAAGTTTTGGCTGCATCTTTATCTTACCAATTACAGGAATGGTCACGAGTTATTGAGACTCTGCAGCGCCGTGGATCCTAGAAGAAGAGAAAAACTTTCTCAGGGAGGTCCCTGGATTTATTACACGGTTTTATTAATCTTTCAGGTAACCACCTAGCTCCCCCTTCTTTAGAATTATAAATGCAAGCTGATCCTTTTCCCCAGATAATGACTGGTTCAGGGCCGTTCCATTTTCCCGTCAGTGGGTCTTTCCATAGGGCCTGGGCGTAGTCTGTTTGTGTGGTGGGATGCCAAAGGCGTTCTGCGGCAGATTTGCCATTAGCGTCAAGAGTTAAAAAGTTTAAGACAAAGAGAGCATGTAATAGTAAAGTCTTATAGTTTCCTTTAAGGGAATATAATGCTTCTTGTGATGCAAGTTTAATGAGGGTGTTTTTTAAAGTCTGATGAGCCCTTTCCACTATTCCTTGTCCTTGGGGGTTGTAGAGGATTCCAGTAATATGTTTTATGCTCATTTGGGAGCAAAATTGTTTGAACTTTTGACTGGTATATCCGGGCCCACTATCCATCTTTATAGTTTGGGGTTGTCCCATGACAGAAAAAACATATAGGAGATGGTTTATAACATCTTATGTGGCCTCCCCTAAATGAGCAGAGGCACAAATAAATCCACTAAAGGTATCAATGGTAACATGTACACATTTTAACCTTCCAAAGGAGGGGACATGAGTAACATCCATTTGCCAAAGTTGTCCAGGTATGAGCCCTCTGGGGTTTACAACTACATGGGGTTCAGGGAGCAGGGTTAGGCAATTTTTGCAGTTTTTAACAATTTGTCTTGCCTGTTCTCTAGTAATTTTAAATTTTAAGCGCAGGGTATGAGCATTAAGGTGGTGAACAGCATGGGCCTCTTGTGCAAGGGTCACCGGATCAATTGTTTGAGATAAGGTAACTATTTGGGTTGCCAAGTCAGCTAATTCATTACCCCGGGTGAGTGGCCCAGGTAGGCCGGAATGAGCACGAATATGTCCTACAAAAAAGGGGTACGAACGTTCTCTAATAAGTTTCTGTAATTCAAAAAATAATTGAAAAGTAGGCGTAGTAGGTTGAATAACCGGAACCATTTCTAAAACTAGTAAAGCTCTGACAACACAATGGCTATCCGAAAACAGATTAAAAGGGTGGGTCTTTAATAACCAAAAAACACAAAGTGCAGCAAATAATTCTACTAACTGAGCAGATTTAAAGGAAGTATTTACAAAGTGGGGAACATTATCGATAACATATGAAGCTTTTCCATTTTTTGATCCATCAATGAAGATGTTCAAAGTCTTGGGGACGGGCTTTATTAAGGTATTTTTTAGAAAAACGAAAGGAGTAATATTAAGGAATTGAATAAGTCTGTTGCTGGGCATGTGCGTATCAAAACTACCCCGGAACCCAGTGCATAACACAGCCCAATCATCTTGTCTTTGTTGCAGCCAACTAATTTGCTCCTTAGAGTAAGGGGTAATTATGATATCGGGATCTTTTCCAAAATAACTGACTGAAGTTTTTAATCCTATAAAGATAAGTTGAGATATTAATAGGGGTAGGGGGGTAATACTTTAGATTGAGAGGCAGAAGCATGTACCCAAAATAGGGGTACTGCTGTCTGTCACAGTAAACCAGTGGGGGTGAATTCGGTGGCAAATATAATTAAATAAAGAGGCAAATTGGGGTCAAAATGGCCTATATTTTGTTGGCTAATAGCTGCTTCTAGTTTTATTAAGGCCTTTTCAGCCTCTGGAGTAATTTTTCTTGGGGACGTGGGATCAGAATTTCCCTGCAAAATATTAAACAAGGGTTTTAATTCTCCTGTTGTTAATTTAAGATAAGGGCGTAGCCAATTAATGTCCCCTAGAAGTTTTTGAAAATCATGTAGGCAAACTAATTTATCCCTTTTAATTTTAATTTTTTGCGAATAAATTAAGTTGGGTTCTAATTGAAATCCTAAAAATAAAAAGGGATAGCAGGTTTGAATTTTTTCTGGGGATATAAAAAATCCTCTATCTTGTAAAGTAATAATTATTTTTTGAGTCACTTGCTGCGCCTCCATTTCTTGTTTGGAGGCAATTAATAGATCATCCATATACTGTATAATATATATATGAGGGTATTGAACACGAATTGGGTCTATGGATTGAGCCACAGATTTTTGACAAAGTGTAGGCTAATTGGCCATGCCCTGTGGGAGTACTCGCCATTGAAAGCGGGGGTTAGGGCCTTTATGATTCACCAAGGGGATGGAGAAGGCAAATCTTTTACAATCTCCAGGATCGAGGGGAATGGAGAAAAAACAGTCTTTTATATCTATTACAATTTTAAAGAATCCCTTAGGGATATCCGTGGGAGAGGGCAGTCCAGGTTATAGGGCTCCCATGGGTGCCATGGTTTTATTAATTTCCCTTAGATCCTGTAGTAACCTCCAACTCCCATTTTTCTTTTTTATAACAAATATGGGAGTATTCCAGGGAGAGGTAGAAGGTTCAAGATGTCCCTGCTCTAATTGTTCCTGCACCAACTGAAGAGCAGCCTGAACCTTTTCTTGAGGCATGGACCACTGGTCTATCCAAACCGGATTGTCAGATTTCCAAGTTATTTTATCGGCTTGGAGCGCAGGGGGAGCAGTGGTCTTTAGGAAAAAAGGTCGGTCCCAAGACCTTTTCTATCCCATTTAGGGGTGGGTATAATTGGGTGACTAATTCCTTGCTCATGCTTTCCCAGCCCTTTTCCTGGCAAATATCCAGACTTAAGCATTATGTTAGTCATAGTCTCATTAGGACTGAATATGATAATTCCCATTTGGGTCATTATATCTCTTCCCCACAGATTTACAGGGAGTCCTTCCACAACAAATGGTTTAACTGTCCCAGTGTTTCCCTCAGGGTCCGTCCATGTTAATATTTTAGAACTCTGGAGTGTATTTCGCGTCTGCCCAATACCTTGCAAGTGGGTTGTGGTGGGTTCCAGAGGCCAAGAGATAGGCCAATGTTGTTTTGCAATGACAATAACATCGGCCCCTGTATCTAAAAGGCCCAGGAATTGTTTTCCTTCCAAAAAAAGCTTTAAGGTTGGTTGAGATTTCATCAATTGATGTACCCAGAATACATCTGTTGATCCTGGGGTAGAATTGCCACGTTGGGGATGTTTATATGGGAATTGTCCTATTACCGGAAGAGGGAGGGCTTGGGCGATGCGTTGGCCCTCTGAAATGGTAAGAGGGCCTTGAGAGGAATGCACTAAAATTTTTAATTCCCCTGAATAATCATTGTCAATTACCGAGGGGATGATGGAGAGTCCTTGCAGTGAGCTTGAAGCTCGGCCTATAATAAGAAAAAACATTCCCGGCGGGGGGGGGGGGGCGAACTTTCCAGAATTTATTACAACTGTTCCTTCTTCTGGGGTTATAATTCTGGTGGTGGAGGAACAGAGGTCCAGTCCTGCGCTGCCTGCAGTGGCTTCGAACAAGTCTGAGTCAGCGATGTTTGCATTAGAGGCATATTTTGGGCGGGAAGGGTCATTGGTTGTCGTGGTGGGTAGGTAGGGCCCCGTGCTGGGGCCCGTAGCCCGTATCCCATTTATATTGGTCTTGGACCGGCACTCTCTAGCCCAGTGAAGGCCTCTTTTGCATTTAGGACAAAGGCCAGGGGGAGGGGGGAGGGGAATCGCCCCAGGAACATTGGGTTGTTTAATAGTTCCAGGGCATTCTCTAGCAAAATGTCCGATTTGTCCACATTTAAAACAGTTTTTAGGGCTAGATATTTGTCCTAGTTTTCCTGAAGGCAGAGTCTGGTTCTGAAGTATGGCTCCAATGGCCAAATTAATAGATTTAGACATTTTATATTCAAAGGAATCCACATCATTACAAATTTTAATCATACCATTTAAGTCTAGGGTCTTTGTTTTGCCTCTTAAAGCAGCTTTACAGGCTGCATTAGCATTTTCTATGGCCAACTGTCTAACTATAATATTATCTGTATCTACCTCACCTAATATTCTTTGGGCTGTTTCCAACAATCTGGCAACAAATTGAGAATATGGTTCATTATTGCCTTGTACTACCCTGGAAAGAGAGGTGGTAACTGCTCCTGCAGTGGGCACGGCTCTCCAGGGCGGCCAGGGCGGCCTGGGCAGTCTGGATTAATATTCCTGCAGGGAGTCTTTGCTGTTTTTCCTCCGAGGCAAATTTTCCCCTCCCTGAAATTTTATCAGAGGACCAAGAAGCCATTTGTGTATGTTTTTTATTGGTAATAGCTTGATTTTCTGCCTTATCTATAAATTCAGCTTTCCAGGTTAAATATTGACTCCTGGTTAAAACAGATTGTACTATTTTATGCCACTCATGAGGTAATAAATGTCCCTCACCCCCGAGGCCCTCTAGTACTGTTAAAGTAAAAGGGGCATTAATTCCATAATTCTTGACAGCCAAATGTAGTTCTTTAATTTGTTTAAATTTTAATTTTTTATATGTAATTTGAGAACTTTCCCTTGCCTCTTCCTGATCACCCCCCTCCTCCTCGGATGCAGTGGAATCTAAGTTTTTTCCTTCCTCCTGCCTCCTGGTGGTGTCAGCCTCCTCTTCTTCCTCCTTTTCCCGAGACTGGGAGGTAGAGCGAGTAATTACGGGGAGGGAGAGGGAAACAGTTTGCGCTCCAGATTTGAGTCTATTATTGCGGCTCTTTGAAGCCGAGGGAGTTTTAATGGGCTTATTATCCGAGGCGTGGGAGGTAGTTAGAGTTTCCCCAACAAGATCCATTTGTAAGTTATGAATTTGTAAAGTGAGGTCCTTTAATTCTCTTTTCAAGTGAAGAACGTTTTTTAATTCTGTTACTTGTTTTAAGAGAGAGTCTTTGGTTTTAAGGAGGCCTTGCATCTCCGGAGTAACAAAGAATGATTTCAACGTTTCCTGCGGTAGGGCTGACGGGAGAGGAGGGTCTGGATAAGGGGGAGGGGAGGGCCAGTGAAGGGCCCTTGTTTCCGGAGTCTGTGTAGCTGCAAAAACTTGGGGAAGAGGAAAAGGGCCATACTTTTCTTCCTCATATTGCGCTGCCTCCTCCTCTAATTCCACCTCAGAGGAGGAATCGAGTCCGCCACTATCAGGAGAAGTCTTAGAAATAATAGGATAGATATTTTTTAAGGTTTTAGTGGCATATTTTTCTTTTTAGTATTGTTCTTGGTGCTGTCTTCTAAAGAGGGTTGGACTTGTTCCTCTTTTTCGGGGATTAAATGTGGCACCAAGCGGCGTCCTGTGGGCACAGGCTCATCAATCAAAGAGGGGGTGCGCGAGCCAGACGGCAGGCCAGTGGACGTAGGTCTTTCATTGTCGCTTTGCCTCTTACGAGACAGACAACGTGACCCCGTTAGGTAATCCTCTGTTAAAACTAGTTAGCGAGCACTGTCACCTCTCTCCTCTGCGTCCTTTAAGATGTCTCTAACAATCCCATAGAAGCTAAAGAAGGCCTCGGGGCCTTCCTCTCCTTGACGGAGTAAATCATTGATATTCTTCTCTACCTTATTCCAGGTGAGGGGATGGATATCTGGCCCGTGGAAGACCAACCACGGACACTTCTCTCCGACAAAACAGAAGAATTTTACCAAATCTTACTTTCTAACTCTTATTCCTCTCTTCCTAAGTGATTCTTTCATTTCTTTTATAAATAATACCTCTTTTGATAACACTTTGCCCATGGTAGATGGGACGGCAGAACTTACCTCAAGACTCTCCCACGGTGCACGAGTGATGCAGTGCGGGCGTCTCTACCTCTGGATAGTTCGGAGCTCCTATTTTCCGCGCCGTTCAGCAGGTCACCGTACCCTGAGCCCCACGTTGGGCGCCACTTGACCCGTCCCGCGAGTTCAGTTATTCGTCAGGCTCGAGGAGGCACCTCCTAAGAGAAGAAAAGCAATGGGGGAAAGAGAGGAAGGAGACCAGGCGCATAAAGAAAGACAGAGTCAGTCTGGGTCGCGTCAAGGTCTCATTTATTAAAAGCAAAGCAGGGTTTATATACCCTGAGTGTAAGGAAGGGAATATGGGGGGGGATAGAAAGTTTTTGCCATAACAAGAACGGGAAATTTCAAGGTTAGGGGTGGGTCAGGCTATTCTTTTGGCCATTGTGCTAACCCAAGGGACACAACCTGTGGTTATTCTGAGAAGTATTTTGTGCAGATGACTCAACCAGGTGCGGTTTGCTCAAAGCTAGAGGGTCTTTGCTTTGTTCCGTTTAACTCCTTGGTCTCTGACAATTGTGTTTTACCCCTTATGTAGAAAAGAACCAGAAATGATAGATGTTTCAATATGTTAAAGAAATACTATAGCTCTTATACTGAATATATGCATTAAAAAGGGTATTACAAAAGATTCGTTTCTTTTCACAAGTGTGTGTGTGTGTGTGTGTGTGTGTGTGTGTGTGTGTGTATAAAAGCCAGGAATAGCACTCACATCCTTACTTGGTGTTTTCACACAAGGCTGGAGTTATAGCACATGAGCTACATGTTCAGTTCTGGATTTGGGGTTGTAAATTGGAAATAAAAGTCACATGAACTTTTCTGCCAAGGCTGAAGTCAAACTGCGATCCTCAGATTTCAGCTTTCTGACTAGCTAGGGTTACACAGTTTAGCTGGTGCCCAGTTTGAGCTAATTCTTTGAGGCAGAAAACGTGAAGGCTGAAGGTGGCTAGAAGAGGAAAAGGGACAGAACATAATAATCAAAAGTTAGGACACAAAAACAAGTTATCAGTGTGTCCTAAAAAAATTTCTGCTTGAGACCAGGAGTTTTTCCTAGTGGTAGAGTGCTTGCTGAACATGCATGAAGACCTGGGTTTAATTCCTCGGTTCCATATACATAGAAAAAAACTGGAAGCGGTGCTGGGGCCCAAGTGGCAGACCGCTAGCCTTGAGCAAAATGACCAAGAACAGTGCTCAGGCCCTGAGTTCAAGCCCCAGGACTGAGGAAAGAAAAAACCTACTACACCAACACTTCAGAACTTAGTAGAGTTTATAGGTAAACAATTTCTCCCAGACATTCCAAATTATTACTTGATACTGATGCTTTAATGGGTCCTAGGGTTGCAGCAAACCACAAATGTAGTCATTGTATCAGGACATTTATAATGTTTTCTAAGTTGTTTTTATTCTGTGTGTGTATATAGGTTTTATTGCAGTCTGGACTATAATGATCTAATATAAATAGGGTCTTTTGTTATTATATAGGTGATGTACACAGGGATTACAGTTACATTTTAGTCAGGTAAACAGTACATCTATTTAATTATTTACTTTTTTCCCTTGCCAGTCTTGGGCTTGAGTTCAGGGCCTGAGCACTGTCCTTTGGTTTTCTCAAGGCGAGAGCTCTACCGTTTGAGCCTCAGCACCATTTCCATCTTTTTTCTATGTACATGATATGGAGGAATCGAGGCCAGGTATTGCTGCATTCCAGGCAAGCACTCTACCACGAGGCCAAACTTCCGGTCCTTTTTGTTTTTTAATTCATTAATTTTCTTCTTTTTTTGTGGATTATGGGGCTTGAACTCTGGGATTGGTTGCTGTCTTCAGCTCGAGGCTACTGTCCTAGCCTTGAGCCACAGTCTCACTTCCCATTTTCTAATGATTAATTGGAGCTAAGAGTTTCTGGGGCCTGAAAACCTAGCTACTCAGGAGTTTGAGATTTGTAGATTGAGGTTCAAAACCTGTCTGGGCACAAAAGCACCTAAGACTCTTATCTCCAATTAGCCACTAGAAAATCTAATTGGCACTGTGGCACAAGGGGTAGGGTGGTAGCCTTGAGCTGTAGATCTGAGGGACAATGCCCAGGCCCACAGTTTGAGCCCCACATCAGACACAGACACACAATACCAAGAGAGTAGAAAATTTTACCCTTAGGCTCATCTGAAATTGGACTCATCTCCTTTCTAGGACTCAGCAGTCAATAGCGCTAAGAGATAATGGAATGCTTAATTCACACTTGATGGGGCATACAAGGAATATAATCAGAAGTGACTGGAGGAAAATAAATGAGTTAAACACCACCATAAACAAATAGGCAAATATGATATATACAATAGCTTATCATACAACTGACTTAGAATCTTTCATTTGAAAGGACAACATTAGAGAAAGATATTAGGATGACATTTTGGAGTATACTATATGAAACCTAAGGGAAAAATTACCTTGAATAATAAGAGTATTATTTTGGCTCATTGAAAGCAATATACACGTATGCTGTGTATTATAAGAACATACTATGAAAATAGTTCTTAATAGTAATTAAAATACTGTATTCAATCATGAGAAAATGTCTTTAGCTTTACAATTAGAAGAGGCAACTTTCTTTCATGCTTCTGCACATTTAAGAAATATATACAGGTAAAACAAATATAGAGAAATGTAACATCATTAACTAACAGAGAAGGCACAGCTTGTGCATTTTGTTTTTTAAAATATATTGATTTTGGGCTGAGAGTTTGACCTAGTGGTAGAGTGCTTGCCTAGCATGCACGAAGGCCCAGGTTCAATTCCCCGGTACCACATACATAGAAAAAGCTGGAACAGTTGCTGAGACTCAAGTGGTAGAGCTCTAGCCTGGAGAAAGCCCAAGGAAAGTGCTCAGACCCTGAGTTTAAGCCCAAGACTGGAAATAGAAAAAAAAGCAAACAGTTCATTTAGGTAGCATGTCTATGCTTGACAAGACTGTAGTAAATTTTTAAAATCTGGAAACAAGTGTTATTTGTACTTTTATTATTATAGGTGTTGTACAGAGGGGTTACCACTACAAAAAAAATTCAGGTAATGCCTACATTTCTCTTTAAGTGAATTTGTAGCTGGCTGGAAGTGGCTCCTGCCTATAACTCTAGCCAGTTAAGAGTTTGAGATCTGAAGATCACCATTCAAAGCTAGCCTGTACAGGAAGTGACACTTTCATCTCTAGTTAACCACTAAAAAGTTGAAGTGAATTATGGCTCAAGTGGTAAAGTGCTATCCATGTGCAAAAAAAGCTCAGTGGAAATGCCCTGAGTTCAAGTTCCATACCAGCACAAAATCCAACTTTCAGTTCTGAATCTTAGTCCTCCAAGCCGACTTATTCTACAAAGTCTTCCAGATAATACTGTTGTGCATTTAAGTTTATTAACTCAAATTAAATACACCCTGACATCACAGATAGTGGGCCGACACTCATCAGCAGTTCTTACTTGTTGGAGTTGGTGTCGTACAATCTTGATTTCCTGTCAGTTCCAACAACTGAGCAATCTTCCTTGTTTGGGTGCAGCAGCACTAAAAGGAAAGAGTTTCCAAATGAGAACATAGGACACAAGGGGAATAGAGTAAGAATCCTTAAAATACTCAAATGGAAAAATTTCTTCCCTGGAGTTCTTCAAATTTTCAATTATTAAAAGAAAAAACTGTAAACACAACTACATACCCATTAAAACCTATGACTCTAAGGGACACTCTTTGCTGTCCCTTGGTCATCTCATATTGTTACAGTATCTCACTTTGTTATCTGATATATTGAATTTAGTTGTACTTGGTTATTTGAAATTTGATAGGGAAGGGGGGAAAACCAAGACAGGTGGGGGGGCGGGGGGATAGGGTAATGGGTACCAAGACATGTGAAAGGGTATCAATGTATGTGAATTAATGCACCTTCTATCTGGCAAATATCATGTAACCCTTTTACTAATTACAATAAAAAGTTAAAAAAACCTATGGCTCTATAGATATAATATTTTTTTCATAAATGAATATAACTATGGTATAAAAACCCTTAACCTAACTTTGATTATGTTCTAAAAACTAAGTGCCAGCGATTGTATATAGAGATTCTTTTCTTGAACACTTGTTAGTTAAATATGTCATTTGAAATATGATGTAACAATCAATGTTCATAAGTTCTTTAATAAAAAAAGAAAAAAGAAAAAACAAGTAGCTGGGCTCACACACCTATAACTCGAGCTATTCAGGAGACTGAGATCTGAGTATCATGGTTGTAAACCACACTGGGCAGGAAAGTTCTCAAAACTCTTATCTCAACAACTAAAACAAGTTTGAATCCTCTTGCAATCTCACCTTCCACAAATGGTGAGGTTTTTGTTTCCAGTGTTGCATCACTTTGTGGATATTTGGGGACCTAAATGTGCAGGGACCAGGAATAAAATAGTGAGTTCAAACAAATGATGAGCACATGGTGTTTGTTTTCTTTCTACAAGAAGATGTGTTGTTTTACCTCAGAGCAGGGATAGTTATAGTTACGGCTCCCCGGTGGGCCTGGGATGGTGGTACACTCAGCCCAGAAACACGGAAGCCCAAGCAGAAGTGGCACCAGCACCTGGTTGCCACCCTGGGTGCAGAGCCAACAAGGGAAAGCTCTGGCATCCCCCATGACCACATGAAGACTGGGAGCTAGGAAACCTGGAACAAAGGCCAGAAGAGAGGCCGCGGTAGCCTCTGAGTGCTGCCTTCCTTTTCTCATGCTGGTTGTTTCTCAGCAGCCAGGTTCACTGGGTGCCCTTGCACATGCCTAGGACTTCTGCACCAGGGCCCAGGACTGGCTAAGCATGCGTGTTCCCATACAGCACCGGGCTAATCTTGCAGTGGTCCAGCTCCGTTTGCAAGTCAGCCCTGAGGCTAGCAAAGCCCAGTGCCAAACCAAAACATGAAAAAAAGGAATTTCAGAGGCATCTTCCTGGGTTAGAGTGCCATCCTATAAGATCAAAGGTTTTGAGGGGCGCTGTTGCTCTCTCTTTATCTACAGGTCTTGGGGCTTCAATGCAGTAACCAGGTGCAGTTCCTGTTTTATTTTTCTGTTTTTCTCTTAACTGGTGTTCTTCCACTTGAGCCACAGCGCCACTTCTGCCTTTTCTTTTTGTCAGCCGTGGGAATTGAATTCTGGGCCTGGGCACTATCCCTGAGCTCTTCAGCTCAAGACTGCAGCCCTACCCCTAGAGCCACAGCACCACTTCCGGTTTTCTCGTGGTTAATAGGAGGTAAGAGTCTGAAAGTCTTTAGTGCCCGGGCTGGCTTTCAACCACAATCTTCAGATTTCAGCCTTCTGAGTAGCTAGGTGTACAGGTGTGAGAAACCCTGGCCTGCTCTGACAATAGATTTGCATGTGTACACATCCTGAGTTTTGAACTCAGGGTTTGGTCAATGCACCTGGGCTATTTTTCTCAACATGCCTGCTCTACCACTAGAGTCGAAGCTCTACATTTACTGTTCTTAGTATTTAATTGGAAGTAAGTCTCACAGCTTTCCTATCCAGGCTGGCTTTGAACTCTAATTCTCAGACCTCAGCCTCCATAGTAGCTAGGGTTATAGGCATGAGACACAGATGCCCATCCTGTAATTTTACCTATATTTTCCTTGAGCTAAGCAGAATACTACATGAGTTACAATAGCCAATGAACTCTTCTTTCTATTGAATAGTGCTACTTTCTATAACTATCTTTTTTCCATGCCAAGGGAATAGACGCAGCTTCCAAGATGACCCACTAAAGAAAACTAAAGAAAAATTTTGACTTAGCAAATTACATCTTCAATGGGACAGAATAAGATTAGCCAAGATCTAGAATCATTTGAGCATAAGCAAAAGGGTGGAACACAGTTGAATGTGCTAAGCAGAAGACTAAAAATTGTGTGTCTCAAAAGCTTTCTCAGGGCTCTTTCTCCTCCTCTTTCTCCTTTTCTTCCTCCTCCTCTTCCTTCTCTTCCTCCTTCTTGGCTTGAACTCAGGGCCTGGGCATTGTCCCTGAACTTCTTTTTGCTCAAGGCTAGCACTCTACCACTTGAGCCTCAAAGCCACTTCCTGCTTTTTCTATGTATGTGGTACTGAGGAATTGAATCCAGGGCTTCATGTGTACTAAACAAGCACTCAGCAGGAGTTTGGCCTAGTGGTAAGAATGCTTGCCTAGCATGCACAAAGACCCTGGTTTGATTCTTTGATGTATCACATATGTAAGAAAAGCCAGAAGTGGTGTTGTGGCTCAAGTGGTAGGTGCCAACCTTGACAGTCCTCAGGCCCTGAGTTCAAGCCCCAGGACTGGCAAACAAAAAAACAGGCACTTTCTCACTAAGCCACATTCCTAGCCAACACATATCCTTTTTGTTTGTTTGTTTCTTTTTTGTCAGTTGTGGGGCTTGAACTCTGGGCCTGGACTCTGTCCTCAAGCTCTTCTGCTCAAGGCTAAAGTCTTACCTCTTAAACCACAGCCCCACTTCCTGTTTTCTGATGGTTATTTGGAGATGAGCCTCACGAACTTTAGTGCCCTGGCTGGCTTTGAGCTGAGATCCTCAAATCTCAGCCTCCTGAGTAGGGCTTGAACTCAGGGCCTGAGCACTGTCCTTGGACTTTCTTTCTCAAGGCCAGATCTCTACCACTTGAGCCACAGCACCAAGTCCAGCATTTTCTATTTATGTGGTACCGAGGAATCAAACCCGGGTCTTTGTGCATTCTAAATGGAGCTTTATGTTGTCTTTGTCACAAATCTACCTACTCTCCTCTTTCAAATGACTATAATTGCAAAGTGGAGCTTGCTTTGACATCTGATGGGAGGACAATAGTATGCTACCACCCTTCTGTGGATATTCCATATGAACATACTATACCCATCCCTCGACCAAATCCTGTGCATAATAATGAAGAAACACATTATCAAGTGCTGAAAACCAGACTGGAAGAAACAAATGGACCTCTTGAACAAGGACCCATGATAGAGCAACTTAGCAAAATATTCTTTACTACTAAGTATCACTGGTATCCTTATGGACAATATCACAGATGTCGTAAGGAAATGAATCCTCCAAAAGACTGATGATATCAAGCTTCTAAGAAGAACCAGAAAAATGCTATCCTGTGCTTCATTTACTACTTGAGGAAATACAATCTCATGTACTCACTAATAGGGTATATAGTAAAGAAATCAAAAAGGTCTTCATAAGCTGCAAAAAAAAATAAAAGCTTTCTCAGGGCCGGGAGCTTGGCCTAGTGTCGAGTGCTTGCCTAGCATGCTCAAAGGCCTGTTACCACATACTTAGAAAAAAATCTGGGAGTGGATCTGTGGCTAAAGTAGTAAAGCTCTAGCCATGAGAAAAATCCAAGGACAGCGCTCAGGCCCTGAGTTCGAGCCCTATGACTGGCCAAAAGAAAAGTTTTCTCAGCTCTGAATGTTAAACAGAATCCTGAAAAGTTTGATATGCCAAGAGGGAGAGGCAGGGCACCTCCAATGAGCCAGGGACCACCTAAGTCCTGGTAGAGGTGGAGAAATAAAAGGAAGATTGGAATGGAAGCAAGGACATACAAGTGGTTGCACTAAGACATCAGTCCTGAGAATAGGTGGTGTATAGATCTGAAAACAGCCATGAATCAAGGATTTTGATTTCATGAGCAAATCCTTAAAGTACTGACTTTTTACAAAGTACATTTTATAAACAGCCCTTAAATAGTGGCCCATATTGAATGGTAAAATATTCCTGTTCAGTCTGATCAACTTTCAGTCATCAAATTACGTTGTTCTTTCTCACATGTATGCAATCATGAACACAAAAATTAGAAAAAGCAAAATGAAAACAAAATTCTGTCATTTCTGCAGGGGTGGAGGGAGGGGATCCAAGGGTTCCCTTTTGTTTTCAATTACTTAAATGAAATCAGGAAAGTAACAGGCTCTTTCCTTACTCTTGTGATGTTGAACACAAAACAAATATACTTAATTTCATCAGATGATTTTGTGTGAGAATATCAATGCTCAAATCCAAACTCTCCTAGGTTAAAGAAGAAAGAAGAGTTTTGTTTTCTGTTTTTGGGTGGTGGGTTTTGGGGTTTTATTGTGGGCTTGGGTGGTGTCCCTAAGCTCAAGATTTGTGCTCTAACATTTGATCCGCAGTGCTACTTCCTGTTTTCTGGTGGTTAATTGGATGTAAGAGTCTCACGGACTTTAGTGTCTGGGCTAGCTTTGAACCACGATCCTCAGATCTCACCCTTGTGAGTAGCTAGGATTACTGGCATGAGACCCTGGCACCCAGCTGATTGTTCCTTTTGTTCTAGACACCTATTGATGGTACTTGTAGTTAAGACTGATATCATTTGGGTGTAGAGATAATGAAATTCATCATTTTTATTTAGCATGCTTTTAAATAAAGGATTAATAAAAGTCAGATGTTGCCTTTTTTCTTTTGCCAATCCTGGGGCTTGAACTTAGGGCTTGAGCACTTTCATTGGCTTTCCTCAAAGCTAGAGCTCTATCACTTGAGCCACAGCACCACTTCCAGCTTTTTTCTATGCATGTGGTAACAAGGAAGCAAACCTGGGTCTTGATGCATGCTAGGCAAGCACTCTACCACTAGGACAAACTCCTGGCCACAAATGTTGCTTTCTTCTAAACCAGTGTCTGTCCATCCTTGAAGTAAAGATTTTCCTATGCAAATGTGTGCAGGTAAAGGAGATGCTTTAATAAATCCCACCCCCACCGCTACTGCCAGGATTAAGTATCCTTAAAATGATATCTCAGAGTGAGGTGCCAGTGATTCATACCTTTAATCCTAGCTACTCAGGAGACAGACTGATAGATATCAGATAGAGATCAATAGATAGATTGATATGCAGGTAGATAGAACAAATAAGGCTAAAGCTGTGGTTCAAGCATGCTGGACTAGTACATGGAAGCCCAGGACCCACTAGGAAGGCATAAAATATATAAATAAAAATCTGTGCCTGGGAGCATGGCCTAGTGGTAAAGTGCTTCCTAACAATCACAAAGCCTTAGGTTTGATTCTTTGGTACCACATACATAGAAAAATGAAATGATCCTGGGGCTCAAATGGTAAAGCACTAACCTTAAAAAAGCCCAAGGATATTGGCCAAGTCATGAGTTTAAGCTCCAAGCCTGTCAGAAATAAATAAAATAAGGATACAAGCAATATTTCATGAGTGGTGATTAAAACACCTGTGTTGTCTGAGATTTGTCTTCCTCACACTACTCTTATCTAATACATAGTTCACCATATAGAATATCAAAGTTAGATACCATTCTGATACTTGGCTAAAATAGTTATTAAAGGTTTTAATCCTTAGGGGAATGCAAACGTGAACTACTGTAAAACATTCTGAATACTACAGATAAGTTGAGGCCAAGATCAAACTGTACTATAGCTATTGAAACACACAGAACAAAACATGGGCTTTTTTAATTAATAAATTTCTATTTATCTGACAGTTGTAATAACTTCAGTTATATGCCAGGCATGGTGTCTCATGCCTTTAATCATAGGAGGCGGAGATCTGAGGATCAAGGTTCAAATCCAGCCCTGGCACTAAAGAGAGAGAGACTCTTATCTACTATCAACCACTAGTAAAACAGAAGTGCTATAGAGTGGTATCCTTGAGCTGAAGAGCTCAGAGACAGCACCCTGGCCCAGAGTCTAAGCCTCATGATTAAAGAAAAAGAAATAATTTACAAAAAATATGTAGTGTAGCCAGGCTCTGTGGCTCACACCTATAATCCTAGCTAATCAGGAGGCTGAGATCTGAGGATCTCACTGAAGTCCATGAGAACTTTTTCTTGTGTGTGGGGGGCTTGTCTTCAGGATTGAAATTGGCCTGGGTGCCGTCCCTGAGCTCTTCAGCTTTAAGTTACTGTCCTACACTTGAGCCAAGCCCCACCTCCCTTTTTCTAGTGGTTAATTGGAGATAAGAGTCTTTGGTCCTTTTGTGCCCCAGCTGGCTTGGACCTTGATCCTGAAATCTCAGCCTCCTGCATAGCCAGGATTACAGGCATGAGCCTCAGCACTGGCCTAAGTCCATGAGACTCATCTCAATTTACCCACTAGAAAACAAGAAGTGGCACTATGTCTTGAAGGGTATGGGAGTAGCATTGTGCTGAACAGCTCAAAGACAGTGCCCAGGCCCACAGTTCAATTTACATGACTGACAAAAATTAAAAATATGTGGTGGAAGCTGGGACCTGTGGGCCACCCATGTGTACTTCTGTCTATTAAGAGGCTGAATCTCAGGTTCATGCTATAAAGACAGCCTGGGCATGGTACAGGAATGTGGCTCAATAGAGAACTTCAGACATCAACAATTGCTGGTGGGAATTTGAAGAGGAACCCTACTGCACTGCTGGTAGGAATGTAAGTTAGTACAGCCACTGGAAGGCAGTTTGGAGATATCTGAAAAAACTAAAAATAGAACTTCCCTGTGAATCAATCATGCCACTCCTAGGCATCTACCCTGAGCATCATAACCTGGGTTATGATAAGGACACCTACACAACTATGTTCATTGCTGCGCTACTCAATAGCCAAGTGATAGAAACCAACCAGATGCAACACTATAGATGAGTGTATATATATATATATATATATATATATATATATATATATATATATATGAAAATGGAATTCTACATAGCCTACAGACAAGATAAAATGATGGCAGTCTCTGGGAAGTGGATGAAATGAGCAAATTATATTGAATGGGATAAGTCAAGACCAAAGAAAGAAAAGAGGCCTGGTCTCCTTTATATGTGGATACTACATCCAAACAATACAAGAGCAATATTTGCGTACTCAAGATTATTGACACCTCTTGGAAATGTAAAGACAACTACATAGACATAAAAATCTATGATCCCATGTATACTATATAAAAATGTTACTTAGCTCGCTATGTGTCTATGACATACAAACTCTCAGCTTAATTTTATCTATGTTCTAAAATTTATGTGCTAGTGATTGCATATACAGATTCCTTTCTTGAATACTTGTTAAACATGACATTTGAAATATGATGTAAATGGCCCCATTTGTTAGGAAATGGAAAGACTTAGAAAAAATCATATTAAGTGAAGTAAGCCAGACTCAAAGGAACTTAGGTTCAATGGTTTCTCTCATTCGTCATAATCAGTAGAAACCTTGGGCTCTACTAGCAGATATTTGCAATAGAGCAAAATCTTGATACATAAGGACATATAATGTGAAGCTAATTGAAAGGACCTCCAGGATAGTGAAACAAAAGCCATATAATGAATGATTGTTGTCCTTAATGTACTACGTTGTCTCTCATCTCCTTTGCTATCCCTTGGTTATCTCATATTGGTATAGTATCTCACTTTGTTATCTGATATATTGAATTTATTTGTATTTGGATATTTGAAATTTGATAGGGAAGGGGGGAAAACCAAGACGGGTGGGTGGTGTGGGGGGGAGGGAAACGGGTACCAAGACATGTGAAAGGGTATCAAGGTATGTGAATTAATGCACCTTCTATCTGGCAAATATCATGTAACCCTTTTACTAATTACAATAAAAAATTACTACAACCTTCTTGTTGGTTGCAAGTGTCTATGCTGAGATGAGAGTTTGTGGAGTTTTCAGTCTAATCTATCACAATTCCTCAGTGTGAGGTGTATTCCCATTTCTGTTTGAATGATCCATTTTTTTGCCACCATAGTGTGACGGTGAGTCAGCTCATACTCTGAATGAGCCCTGTAGCCTATGGATCCTGTGGAAGGCCTGTTGGAGATGCTGCTGAGGAACCTGATCCCTGCCTACCAGAAAGGTGATCTCTTTTATGTGGGAAATTTCCTGAACAATTTCAGACAGTGGGGGACAAAGAGCAGTTGCTAGATATTCTCTTGAAAAAGTGAGTGTTCCCCTTTAAATCCAGGCTAGCTCAGCCCCTTCTGGTCGAGTCTTGGAATACTTGGCACCTCTCTGAGCCTGTTTGGTTCACTGGGGTGTTCACAGGGGAGCTTAGTATGACACAAGTGCACAAGCTGACTACTTTATTAGGACTGGGCCACCACACCATTTCATTACCCTCATAAGCTACTGGAGTCTTAGCAGTGTGCGTACTGAGAAGTTGGATTATAGGCATGAGTGAGTGGCACCCAATTGCAGCCCTCACCTAGGTAAGGTCCTAGGAAATCCCATTTCCCAGTAGGAAATAAGATTTCAGTAGCAATGGCGGAGACAGAGGAAGGCTGGTGGCTGAATCACTTCTGAGCCATCAGGGAAGGATTGTGTTAGCTTTGCCAGTTTAGAGCCTCAAAGCATTTACATTTTGGTGTGTGGTCCAGTGTTTCCACTTGGACTTGAACCCAGGGCTGAGTGCTGTCCCTTTGGTTTTCAAAGATTAGCAATGTACCATTTGAGTCATAGGTCCAGTTCTGGCTTTTTGCCACCTAATTGAAGACAAGTGGCTTTAGACTTTTCCTCACTAGACTGGCTTCCAACTGTGATCCTCGGATCTCAGCCTACTGAGTGGATAAGATTAGAGGCATGAGCCATTGGGTCATTTTTTGAGAGATGCATAGAGGCCTCTTAGCAGAATTTTCATGGAACTATATAGACATATCTCACTTCACTAGTTTTATATTCCTGCCTGGGATTTAGCTAGCCCTGTACTTATGTTGTAAGCTCCACATTTGAAAACCACAGTGTTGACTTCCTCTCTCCTTCCCTCCTTCCATTGTTACAGATCCATCCACCATAATTGGGAGGAAGATGAGCAAGTAAAGAAGTAAGTGGACTTACACAGAAATAGAAGATTTGTCATGTAAAACTGGATACTTTTTATTGGTTATGAGATTTTAAACTCTGGGCCTTTTTGGTGTCACTGAGCTCTTCAGCTCAAGGCTAGCACTCTATCCATTGAATCACAGAACTAATTGTGGTTTTTCTGGTGGTTAATTGGGGAGAGGTTTCCCACAGTCTTTTATGTCTGAGCTGGCTGTGACTCTCCTTCCTCAGATCTCAGCCTCTTGAGTAGTTAGACTTCCAGGCATGAGCCACCATGCCCCCCTAAAATACTGGGTATTTTTGAGACATCTAATCTAAGCACAAGTTTTTTGTTTGCACATCACTTGTGATTTCCACCAGGTCTTGAGGTTGGGACTTCACTGGATGTTAGATAACACAGTTTTAGGGCCTCTGAGGTTTGTCCTAGTGGTAGAGTGCTAGGCTAGCATGCACCAAGACCTGGGTTGATTGCTCAGTACCACAAACAAGAAAGAAAAAAAAGCTGGAAGTAGTGCTATGGCTCAAGTGACAGAGTGCTACCTTTGAGGAAAAAGCCCAAGGACAGTGGTCAGGCCCTATGTTCAAGCTCCATGACCACAAAAAAAAATACATAACAGAGTTGTGAGTGTGATTGCCCTTTCCCACTGCACAATATGTACACATAGACAAAGTAAAAGTCATACCTTGTCTTTTGAATCCTGAATTCCGCAGGTAGGCCTATGTTCTGTCCTGGACTGTGCTGAAAGGAGCCATTCCTAGGTTACATCAATACCTTCCTTGTCACCATTCCTCTCATCCTGCAGAAAACATTTTGTCTGACTGTGCCATGGACTTTCTGCACACTTTGCTGACAACAGAACGAGGACATTGTTAAGTGTTTATAACTGAAATATCAGATTCCCCTTGAAATCACTTTGTGGTGTCATCCAGAGCAAATACACATACTTGGCTAATGGAAAATAAAGATGTATCTGAATCAATGTCATGTGTTCTTATATGCACTCAGGAACATATAAGAGTAGAAATATCATGCCTCTGGCCCTGCATAGGAAAACACACCTTGTGAAATCCCATTTTCTACAGAAAACACTGGGCATAGTAGGGTGTGCCTGTCAGCTACTCCAGAAATATAACTGGGAGAACAGGCTAGGCTATTCTGCGTAACAAGTGAGTTCTTTTCTGATAGCACTTGTAACTCTGTAATTGAGTTTCCTTTATATATATACTCACAATTTTTTCTGTCTTTATACTTTTTATATTTGTTTTTCTATTAAATTCTCAGATACAAGCCCACACATTAGCCTAAAGTAAAGACTGTTAATTCTCTCTCTTCCACTCCATGTCTTTTCCCTTGAAATTTCTGGAGAAGTTACATTCATGAAACTGTCACCTCTCATAATGATACTTCCTCTGAAGTACTCTCTGAGTGACCCTATGAGTCTTTTAGCACTTAAGTTTAGGATGATAAAACAAAAGGAATCATATCATCTAAGATACTGGGTAGGAGGTGTTACTGAGTGGTATTCATGGAACTGGACATGCTGCCATACATGTGACAGGTACCACTGTCAAGTGATCCCTCTTTCACAGTACATGTGAAAATAATGCATCGTGCTACAGAGCCATACTAACATAAACAAGCTGGTACTGGCACAAAAATACACCCCAAAAATCAATGAGACAGACTGGATAACTCAGAAAAAATACCATATACTTACATTTGTCTGATCTTCCACAAAGAAACACAAGACATACACTGAAAATGTCTCTTCAACTATTGGTGCTATAATCCTAGCAATTCAGGAATCTGAAGTCTGATAATTAAGGTTCAAAGATAGTCTGGGCAAGACAGTCCATGAGATTCCTTATCTCTAATAAACCACCAGGAAACCAGTAGTGGCACTGTGGCTCAGAGTAGTAGAGTGCTAGCCTTGAGCATAAAAGCTGACAGCATCCTCAGATGATTTTTACTTAAAGCTAATTTTGCATCTCACTTTGCGGGTATTTGGGGGCTATGATTATACAGACCTAATAGGTAAAGTAAATGAGTTCAGCCAAACGCCAGTGGCTCACACCTGTAGGATCATGGTTCAAAGCCAGTCCAGGCAGAAAAGACACTGTGAGACTCTTACCTCTTGTGAAGTACTCAAAAACCAGAAGCGGCAAAGTGGATCAAAGTGGTAGTGTGTTACCCTTGAGCACCCAGGCCCTGAATTCTAGCCCCAAGACTGAAGGGAAAAGAAATATCACAAACATAAACAGTGAGCACAATAGACTATTGACTCAGGATGAAAGATTAAATTAACAAATAACAAATATCATCAAGAACAGTTCTTTGAAATTTGTAAATAAGGAATGTAGCAGAAAAAAGTGGTGAGAAAACAATGATTCATTTCTAATCACTCTTGTATTATATGTTTTGAAATCATTAACTGCTTTTAAACTAAACAGGCATGTAAGTATCAATTTAGAGAAAGACAACACTTATACATATATTTCAATCTGAATTCCATATTTTACAATTTGCCTTTTAGAAAATCACCGTTCTCTTTTCATATAAAACATGTGTAATCCCTTTACTTAATGTTTCACATAGCTCCAGCATGTGATTATATCATAACTCCTCCATTTTTCTTTTCTCCCAATCTCCCCTCCTGTCTATTGTAGTGCTTAAACTCGAGGCATCACTCATGCTAGGTAGGTGCTATACAAGTTGAGCTGCATACCCTTCTCTTTTTGTTTACTCATTTTTATAGTAGGGTTTATGTGTATGATCAGATCAGCTTGGACCACAATCTTTCTTTTTACCCTTTCTAAGTAGTTGAGATAAAAACACAATGCACTGAGATCCTCAGATCTCAGTCTCCTAAGCAGAGCATTATAGGCATAATCCACCAAAGTCTGGCATTTGTTCCTCTGATCAAATTGAAAATGGAACTGGGTACAGTGGCTGACACTTGTAATCCTAGCTACTATCCAGCCTAGGCATTAAAGAACGTGAGACGCTTTTTTTTTGGCAGTCCTGGGCCTTGAAACTCCAGGCCTGAGCACTGTCCTTGGGCTTTCTACAGGTTAGAGCTCTACCCCTGCAGCCACAGCACCATTTTGGCATTTTTCTATATATGTGGTACCAAGCAATAGAACCTTGGTCTTTGTGTATAATTGGTAAGCCTCTTTACCACTAAGCCAAACTCCTGGCCCAAGAAGGAGAGACACTTATCTCCAGTTAATCACTAGAAAATGAGAAATGGGGCTGTGTGTCCAGGGGTAGGGCAGTATCCTTGAGCTAAAGAGCTAAGGGAACAGTTCAAGGCCTGTGCTCAGGCTTTCAGTTCAAAGGCCAGAACTAGCAAAATAAAAAAAATGTCTCAAAGACTCTCCTGCCATATTTCAGATCTGAAGTCTCCTTGCAGCTAGGATTACAGGCACGTGTTCCCACTGCCAGTTTTGAATAACTTTTCTGTCATCCATAGTAATGTGGATTCCCCACAACGCTGGTAGGCAATGCAGACATATGTCACAGGACAGTGGGCACTGATTGCACTCAGGTTACACATGGGTGTGTGCACACAAGACCTAGCATTTCGAAAGCAAGAAACTCATGGGATGTAAGTGGAACAGTGTGCAGTGGTCAAAGCATGGACATCTTTTCAGTGCCGAGGATACTGAGATGCTGGGGTAAAGCAGGTCTTGGCGTCCTCAGTCCCATGCCAAGGAATGTGAGGAGCCCCAGACCCGGGAAGCTGGGTACCAGCGAGGCTACAGCAGTATCTGCAAAGCCAGAGGAGATGGATTCATTACTGCAGCATCAGCAGCAGAGGAGGCTAGGATCTGATCCTTAGTTCCCAGGGTCCCGGGCCAAGTGAACTCTGCATACCAGCTCCCAGTGCACACCAGTAGACGACCACCCAACCCACCCCTGCCACATTTTCACCACCCTGTTGGTGTGGAGGGACCAACAGAAGAGTGGGGATGCACCATTGAGGCTGGAGGGGGGAGATCTAATGTTGGAACCAGCAGATTGTACCAGAGAGACTGGAAAGCTCCACAAGAAAGCAGATCTCCATGGATACAGATGTTTGCTAGCAAGTGTATAAGAGGGCACCACAAGCCTGGTGGCTCCATGGTGCCCATCACTGGTGTTGGGGGTGGGACTCCCCCTCACAGCGTTGACTCAGTGGAAACTTGGAGCCTGTGGGGCCTTGCTGTAGACAGTGTTTCAGCAGCCTCTACCTCTGCCAGGGTGGAACCTAAGCACTTAACACCCTGAGGATCTAGGATGACAGGCAGTTGCCAGTGACTCCCAAAGCTAACCTTATCTTTGATTTAGAAACTCTTTGCCAATAACAGTTCAGTATGAAATAATGGGATATAGTAATTAGATAAAAGTTATTTGGACATATGTGAGAAATTTACAATTTAGAAATAATGTCAGGAATCAAATTTGTTTACACTAGTATAAACAGTAAAACACTTAGGAATAAATATATCCAAAATGAACGATACAGGAAAGATTACCATGGCTTCTGTGCAAGGATGACATCCAAATTCGTGAAGCATTCCATATTTTTGTGTGTGTATATATATATATATATATATATATATATATATCATTGTTTCTTTGGAATAGACTAGGGAAGGGAGGACAACAAGATGATTAGGAGGGGTGGGGGTAGGAAATGGGGACAAAAACCATGAGAAAGGTAGCAATGTTACTGAAGTAATATATTTTAAAAATATATCCAAAATTTTATCTTGAACAATGAAAATTACAGTGCACAAATAGTCTTGAAAGCATCCCAGTTTTTGCCTGATCTGCTTGCCTCCGAGGAATGTTGGTTTTTTTTTGGCCAGTCCTGGGTTTGAGCTCAGGGCCTGAGCACTGTCCTTTGACTTCTCAAGGCTAGAGCTCTACAACTTGAGCCACAGTACCACATCCAGCTTTTTTCTATGTATATGGTACCAAGGAATCAAACCTGGGTCTTCGTGCATGCTAGACAAGCACTCAAACACTAGGTTAAATTCCCGGCCCGAGGAATTTGCTTTTAAGGAAGGAAATTGTTAGTTTGTATAATTATATTTGATGTGAAGTTCAAGTCGATATATTCAAATATGCTCTATGTTCTCCATTTTTATGTGGAATAGGTCAGGTTTGCAAAAAGACCCATTGAGAAACCATGTACTCAAGGACTGAATATCATGTATGAAAGTTTCTTCCCCAATATTTCATGATCATGTTGTGTGTAAAGGATCATCAAAAATCATAATAAGCTGGGGCTGAGAGCTCACACCTATAATTCTAGCTACTCAGGACGCTGAGAACTGACGATCATAGTTCAAAGCCAGCCTGGGCACTAAAGGCCATGAGATTCTTATCTCCAATTAACAACTAGAAATGTAGATCTGGCACTGTGGCTCAAGGGTAGGATGATTGCCTTGAGCTGACGAGCTCTGGGACTGTGACCACATCCAGAGTCAAGCCCCACACATGACAAAAAAATCATAATAAGCCTTTAAGAGAGAAGCACAGGATATTAGATATGAGGGAGACAAGAGATCTATCCCAGCCAGGAGTGATGACTCACACTGCAATTCTAGCTACTCAGTAATCAGCTGAAGAAATTATTGAAGAAAAGGCAAGGCCAGTACTTTTTTCCTAGAGGTAGAGTCCTTGCCCTGTACAAATGAAGACCAGGGTTCAATTCCTCGGTACCACATACACACCAAAAAAAAGCCAGAAGTTGTACTGTGGCTGAAGTGGTGGAGCTCTAGCCTTGAGAAAGCTCAAGGACAGTGCTCAGGCCCTAAATTCAATACCCAATACTGTCAAAAAAATTAATTTAAAAATTTTGATTTATTTAATAAATCAATTTCATCAGGTCAGTCATCAGGAGAGCCATCCCATATCACTCTAGAAACAGGCTGAGCGATGGTCAGCAATAGGTGGGGGACAAAAGGGAATGGAAACTGACCCCAGCCACTGCTTTGGGCTTCCCTGGGCTGGGGCTGCCTCATGGTTCAGTGCCCATGGGAAGGTCCAGTGTCTTTTGCCTTGACCCCTGCTCCTCAATTCCAGGACCCAGATGTCTTTAGTGCCGAGGCTGGCTTTGAACCCCGATTCTCATATCTCGGTCTCCATAGTAGCTAGGATTACAGGCATGAGCCAACAGCACCTGGATCAAGGCTATTTCTACTATTAGCTTCTTATTGATTTATTTTTGTGGGTCATGGGGCTTATACTCACCCTGGGTGTTGTCCCTGAGCTCATCAGGTCAAGGCTACCACGGTACCCTTGAGCCAAGCCACACTTCCAGTTTTCTAGAGGTTAATTGGATATAGGTGTCTCAGGGTATAAATGTGTGAGAATTAATGCACCTACAACATGGCAAATGTAACTGTAACCCCTCTATACATTACCCCTACAATAAAAAGTAAAGTTAAAAAAAGTCTCATGTTCTTTTGTACCTGGGCTGGACTTGAACCTTGATCTTCAGATGTCAGCCTCCTGAGTAGCTAGGATTATAGTTGTGATCCACCAGGACTGGCTCCATCCAACCATTTTGTAACTTCCTTCACTCCTCATTTTTTCCTTTACTACCAGAATTAAGTTTAACAAAAGCATGTCTTAATTGTGTGGTAAAGCTATCTTCAGAGAAATGGAGAAAGGGAAAGAAGTGAAGGCAGATAGATATTGATCCTCCTGAGAACGTTACTTTCAACCTCCAAAACAGGGAGAAAGCACAGGTACTAAATATCATCCACACTGGTGTTTTACTATAACTCAAAAAATGTAATCCTAGCTACTGAGAAGGCTGAGATGTGAGGATTGATCTTCACAGTCACCCTGGGCAGTAAAGACCACTAAAGAATAAGAGACTCTTATCTCCACCTAATCACTAGAAAAAAGGGAAATGGGGCTATGGTTCAAGGGGCAGGGTGGTAGACTAGATCTGAAGAGCTCAGGGACAGTACCCAGGCCAGGACTTCAAACCCCATGACCCACCCAAAAGAAAAGGTGTTAAGAGAGATTTGACTTCTGTGCACATTTTATAATAAGCATGAAATTGCATCTTCTATTCAAAATTAAACTCTATGTAGTATGTCATTTCTATAATGCATGGGCATACAGTGGGAGACTTGAGAGGAGTAGTGGAAAAATGGATGCCTTTCACATCCTTGGCTGATTAAAATCATTGAATATTTGTTCTGTTTGCTACTTTTCTTCTAGCAAATCTCTTTTCTGATGAATACTGAGGCGTGCCTTCTAGATGAAAGATTTTACTCCATTGTTAGAGTAATGGGATTTCTCTGTCCTGTGTGTTTTATAAGTACAGAGCCATGAAGTCTTAGTAAAGGACATTCCACAGTTGTTCCATTCAAACAATTTCTCTCATGTGTGTTTTCTTCTCTAAACTAAAGTCTGAGTTCTTGAAAACATTTCTCGGGTGCTGGTGGCTCAAGCCTGGAATCATAGCTTCTCAGGAGCTCAGATCTGAGGATCGTGATTCAAAGCCAGCCCTGGCACAAAAAGTCCAAGAGACACTTATATCCAATTAACTACCAGAAAATAACTACTCTTACATCCAATTAACTAGCCAACAAGTAAAGTAAAAAACAAAAACAAGGGCCAGGAGTTTGGCCTAGTGGGTAAAGTGCTTGTCTAGCATGCATGAAGACCCAGGTTCGATTCCTCGGTACCACATACATAGAAAAAAGCCAGAAGTGGTGCTGAGGCTCAAGTGATAGAGCTATAGCCTTGAGAAAAACCCAAGGACAGTGCTCAGGCCCTGAGCTCAAGCCCAGGACTGGCAAAAAAACCAAAAAAACAAAACAAAACAAAAACAAAAACAAACAACTGTCCACATTTGTTTCATTCATAGGATTTCTGTCATGTGGAACCCTGAGCTGTGCCTTCTGAGTGAAAGACTACACATTTGCTACATTCATAATCCTTCACTCTGTGTGGGTACCCTGATGCAAACCGAGTTTTCATCTAGGAAGTATTCACACATATTATTCTTAAGGTTTCTCATCGGTGAGACTTCTTTTATAGTTGCTTAAGTGTCATATATATGTGAAGGACATTGCACATTTGTTACATCCATACAGCTTTCTATTCTTTGTCATTTCTGATTATTAGTAAGGCCTTACTCTGGATGACAGAGTTTCCACACTCATTCATAAGGTTTTTCTGTTTGTCTCTTCTGATGGTTGGCAAGGTCTGCCTTCCTGGTGAAAGGTTTTTTGCATTAATTATATGTTTTCTCTCCTGTGTGTACTCTGAGGATTAGTAAGGTTTGCCTTCTGAGTGAAAAATCCTTCACATTCATTAAAATTCATAAAGTTTCTGTCTTGTGTGTGTTCTCATGCTTATTAAGGATTGCTTTCCAGGTGAAAGACTTTCCCCATCTGTTACATTGATAACGTTTCTCTCCTGTGTGTGTTCTCTGATGCAAAGGGAGCTATGACTTCTTTCTGAAAGAATTTTCACATCTGTCACATTTCTCTCGTTTGTGTTTTCTGATGGGCATTAAGTGCTGACTTGTGGGCAAAAAACTTTCCACATCTTTTACATTCATAAGGTTTCTCTCCTGAGTATGTTCTCTGATACAAAATGAGGTATGACTTCATTCTGAAAGACTTCTGACATTTCTTACATTGATATGGTTTCTCTCCTGTGTGTGTTGTCTGATGATTAGTAAGGCTTGTCTTCCAGGAGAATGACATTCCACATTCATTATATTCATAAGGTTTCTCTCCTGTGTGTGTTCTGCGATGGAGTGTAAGTCTATTTTCCTGGTGTAAGACATTCCACACCTGTTATATGTATATGATTTCTCTCCTGTGAGTATCCTATGATGAGTAATAAGGTATGCCATCAGGGAGAAGATTTTCCACATTCATTATATCCATAATGTTTCTCTCCTCTGTGTGTTCTCCGATGATTATTAAGGCCTAACTTCTGGGTGAAAGACTTTCCACATTTGTTGCATTCATATGGTATCTTTTCTGTATGAATTCTCCAGTGTCTCCTAAGAGCTGATTTCTAGGTGTATGTTTTTCCACATCTGGTACATTCACTTGTTTTCTTCCCTCTCTCTACTACTGCTTGGGTATTGTGAGTAGACTTATCATAGTCATCTCTAAGCTGGTTATGTTTATTGTCAGAGTCTCCCACAAAAACCCAATTCTGCTTAAAAAAATATGCTCTCTGAGTTTAAAACCTTCCCTTCTTCACCATATTCAAAATACTTCAGCTCATCAGAACACTCAAATTTTGATTTAAAATGCTCTGAATATCTGAAGGATTCTTCAACTACAGGAGGCACACCTGGCCTAGATGCAGCATGTATGTCATCAGGCTCACTGTAAAGGAGTGTGTTCTGACACTCACTGAATTCTTCAGTCTTCATCACTAAGGAATCCAGATTATTCCTACTCGGCTCTGCCTTACATTTTGAACTCAAATCAAATGTTCTCACTAATCTCCCTCTTTCTTCCACTGTATAACTATTGGTGACTGCTGCTTCATATAGACTGAATTTTCCTGGCAGGCTGTAATTATGTCCTTCATTTCTTGGATATCTAAACGAGTTACAATGAAAAAAAGACAAAATCATAAATAAGATTCCAAGTTTCTTTAATGTGAACACATTTGTTTTCTTTACATTTGTTTTTCATTTATTTACTTATTCATTTATTTACTGTGGGTTCTGGTAGTTGGACTTCAGCCTGGGTGTTGTCCCTGAGCTCTTCAGCTCAAGGCTACTACCCTACCCTTGAGCCAAGCCCACTGCCCATTTTCTCCAGGTTAATTGGAGATAAGAGTCTCAGGTCCTTTTGTTCCTGGGCTGGCTTTGAAACCTGATCCTCAGACCTTAGCCTCCTGAATAGGATTAAAGGTGTGAGGCATCGCACTTGGCTTTTTTTTGGTTTTGGTTGTGGGGCTTGAAGTCTGGGTCTGGGCACTGTCCTTGAGCTCTTCAGCTCAAGACTACCACCCTACGTATGGAGACACAGTGCCACATCCTGCTTTATAGTGGTTAATTGGGAGATAAGGGTCTCAGAGTCTTTAGCTCCCAGGCTGGTTTGAACTATGATCCTCAGACATCAGCCTCTGGAGTAGCTAGGATTCCAGGTGTGAGCCACCGTGCCAGGTCAAGGTAGACATTTTCTCCCATCCTAACTTTAGGACTTTAAACCATCACAAAGAATTCCACTATGTATTGGTAGAGTTTTAAACTGAGTACTTACCATCTACTTATAGAATCCTCATGGTTGTGTTTTTCAAATACTATTTTGATTTACCATGGGAGAATAAGCTCTTTCCTTTATTTTCTTGGAATATGTATATATTGCTGCTGTCCTTCTCAACCATTAAGTGAAGAACATGAATATTTTCTAGATTCAGATACCACTAGAGTATTTTATGCATCTCCTTGCCTTTTACCTAAGTGGTAATGGTTTCTGAGAGTAAAGATTTATACATGAATCTCTTCAGTACTAACTTCTCACTATCAATTTCTTCATGTGGGTCAGTCCTATAATCCTACTCAAGGTTGAAATCTGAGGACTGTGCCAGCCCGGGCACTAAAGAACATGAGACTCTTATCTCCAAATAACCACCAGAAAATAGGAACGGGGCTTTGGGTCAGGGGGAAGGTAGGGCAGTAGTAGCCTTGAGTTGAAGAGCTCAGGGACAGTGCCCAGGCCCAGATTTCAATCCACAGGACCCCCCAAAAAGGAAAAGAAAAAGCCAGAAGTGGTGCACTAGCTCATGTGGTAAAGTGCCTGCCTTTAGGAATGCTCAAGAATAATGCTCAGCCCTGAGTTCAAGACCAAGGACTGGCAAAAAAATTCAGCAGTACCCAAGGTTCATTTCTCAGCCTTTGCAGCAGTAAGGAAGGGAAAGGGGTTTGGTACTCCAGTCTCTTAACCCTCTTGAGTTGTCTGTTTTATGCCATCCATGGCCAGCTCTCAGAGTGCTGTCAGGGTGGAGTTACAACCTCTTAGAATTTTCTACCTTTAGCTCAACTTCAGGGCTCCCTACAAGAAAAATAATTAATTAATTAACTAACTAATTAATTTTGCCAGTCCTGGGCTTGAACTCAGGGCCTGAGCACTGTCCTTGGTCTTTCTCAAGGCTAGAGCTCTACCACTTGATCCACAGCACCACTTCTACCAAAGAATCGAGCCCAGGACTTTGTGCATGCCACGCAAGCATGCTGCCACTAGCTCAAAGTCTTGGTCCCCCTATAAGAAATTTCTATGTACCACATACCAATACTCAGCAAATAATTTGATTTCTCCTGATTGTATTGCCTTTATATGGCGTAACCTCATTTGATGTGGTGCTGTAGTTTTGTTTTTTCTTTTCATTACATTTGAATATTCTAATCCACTCCCAGTATAAGTTAGAAGCTATTATCGATACATTTCTAGATAAAGACTTTTAAAATGTTTCCAAACACTTAATTTGTAATTTCAAATGGAAAGGGGACATATACATAATTTATATCCCTGATGTATTTTACAGAATCCAGATTTTTCCCTATTCTTTCTTTTTGGTGGGTCATGGAGCTTGAACTCAGCCTGGGCACTGTCCCTGAACTCTTCACCTCAAGGCTACCACCGTACCCTGGAACCAAAGCCCCACTTCCCATTTTCTAAAGGTTAATTGGAAATAAGAGTCTCAGGTCTTTTTGTGCCAGGCTGGCTTTGAACCTTGATCTTTAGATCTCAGACTCCTGAGTAGCTAGGGTTACAGAAGTGAGACACCACACCCACTCTTCCCAGCTTCCTAATTGTTTATTCTTTTTCCAGTCCTGGGGCTTGAACTTGGTCTGAGCACTGTCCTTGAGCTTTCCTCAAGACTAGTGATCTGATACTTGAGCCCAAGCACCACTTCTGCCTTTTTCTATGTTTGTGGTACTGAGGAATTGAACCCTGGTCTTCATTCATTCTAGGCAATCACTCTAGCACTATGACAAAATCCCAGCCCATCCCTCCCCCCTGATTCTTTTTGATGATAGATCTTTTCATGTAGTCTAGAATGGCTAGAAATCCTTCTTGAGTTTCTCAAGTTCAGGGAGTATAGGTGAGTCCTATCCTGTGTATTTGTTTTTTGGCTTTTTATGGATCATGGAGCTTAAACTCTACCTGAGCCCTGTCCCTTAGCTCTTCAGCTGAAGGCTATCATACTACCATTGAGCCAAGCACAACTTCCTGTTTTCTAGAGGTTAATTGGAGAGTAGAGTCTCAGGTCATTTTGTGACCTGGCTGGCTTTAAACCTTGATCCTCAGATCTCAGACTCCTTAGTAATTAGAATTTCAGCTGTGAGCCACCATCCCCCGCTTAATATTCTCCTTTAAAAAGTTTGTTATGTAGTAGTTATAATCTATTCTAATAGTTTTACTGTCTTCTTCATAAAGAAGTAACCAGAAATTAAATTTCACATACATTTTGCTACTACTAGTTTTTGTAGTAAATTTGTCCCCACAGCTGACCTTTCTCTAACATTACCCCAGTATATACAGAACAAAGGCCATCCTCAGTCTGAACCATTAGTGCTTCTGAAAAAGTAAAATATGCAATAAACTTGTTGTAGTAGTATAAAACAGGAAGAAAAAAATTTCTTGCCAGTTGCTGTGGCTTATACCTGTAATCCTAGCTACTCAGATACAAGGCTGATATTTGAGGATTTAATTCAAAGCCAGACTGGCCACTAAAAAGTCTATGAGACTCTTATCTCCAATTAACCAGTAAAATATGGGAAGTGGCTTCCTAGATAGGGTGGTAGCTTTGAGTTGAAGAGCTCAGGGACAGTGTTCAAGTCCTATAACCCACAGAAAAAGAAAGCAAATAAATTTCTTTCCCATGTGATCATAATGCCAGACATAGGAAATTAACATGCTGGATGCACTTCACTATATTGTTACTTGATACCCCAAGATTTTGCAATATTCTCACAGTACCACCTTATGACATAATACAATGTAGTTTCTTTTCAATGGGATAATTCCATTTATAACCTAAATATATTGCCACCCCCATTTGTCAGTACTACAATTGCACTATCACAATAGACCAGAAGCCATTAACCATTTTCTGGTGGGAACTGAAAATAAGTCTCATGGAATTTTGTGCCAAGCTGGCTTGAACCATGGTCCTCAGATCTCAGTATCCTGAGTAGCGAGGATTATAGATGTCAGCCACCAACACCTGGCTTCCTTTTCTTTCTTTTTTTTGGTGGGGCATGGAGCTTGAATTCTGGATCTGGGTGCCATCGCTAAGCAATTCAGGTCAATATTTTATGTAAGTCTAAAGCATTCATGTAGAAGAATAAAATTCCAAAATTGGTGTGCTTATAACTCAGGGTTAATTACTTGATGGACATGTGCCATTACACAAGCTGGTGTCATTTGATGATGTAGCTGTGGATTTCAGCTGGGAAGAATGGCAGGATGTGGACAATGCTCAGAGTACCCTGTACAGAGATGTAATGCTGGAGACCTACAGCTCCCTGGTGTCATTAGGTTAGCAAAAGTCAAATTAACTTGAAGGTCAAGTGCTTTTTTATTTTGTAGATACGTGAATATTTATCAAACTTTCCATGCTATTTAAATGTAAGATTCCAGGCCCTGAGAAGTATCGTTTCTTTCTAAAGAAAACCTAAGATAATTTTATTCTCATTCTTCAGGATACCTAATCAGCACTTTGACAAAAGTTCTAAATTGTGTTTCCACTAATGGAGACGGTCTTTCCAGGAAACCTGGTACTAGGTTCCATGTTTCATGCCTGTAGTCTTAGCATCCAGGAAGAAGAAAACTGAGAATTCTAATTTGAAGCCAGGAATGTCAGAAAAGTCCCCATGAAACTCTTTAACTCCACTTAACCCCTCAAAAACTGTTAGTGGAGGGCCAGGAGTTTGGCCGTGAGGTTGAATAATTGCCTATCATGCATGAAGACCCATGCATGTTAGTGGAGCTGGGACTTAAACTGGTAGATTTCTACCCTTGAGCAAGTGAGATAAGGTTGTGCCATACATCTGGCAAAATATATCCAGAGCTGGGGAAAAGTCAACCATGGAAACAGTGAGAAGTGAGAAAAAAGATTTAAGAGCTACCTTGTGAGCTGGATATCTGAGACCGAAAACGTACACAGGAGAGAATCCTCGTATATGTACTGAATGTGAGAAATCTTTCAGTAATGAAATATGCCTTACAATACCTCAGAGCAAATCTCCTGAGATGTCTGATGAGTATATTAAGTGTGAAAATTCAATTTCTGAGAAGTCAAACCTGACGTTCCAACCTCGATCTCCAACAGAAGAGAACCCTTACAAATATTAGGAATGTAAGAAAATTTAAGCCCAGAATCCAGCTCTCAGCAGGCATCAGAAATCTCACAGAGAAGAGAAATCTTATCAATGGGATAAATGTGGGAAAACTTTCAGACAAAAGTCATATCTCACGTTGCATCAGAGAAGAGACACAGGAGAGAAACCTTATGAATGTAACAATTTTGGAATTTCCTTCACAAAGAAGTCACATCTCAACACACAATACAATTCACACAGGAGAGAAACCTTATGAACGTAGTGAATGTGGAAAGTCTTTCAGACAGAAGTCTTCCCTCAATTTGCAACAGAGAACACACACAGAGAGAAACCTTATGGTGTGATAACTGTGGAAAGTCCTTCACACAGAAGTCATATCTCATGACACATAATATAATTCACACAGGAGACAAACCTTATGAATGTAGTGAATGTGGAATGTCTTTCAACTGGAAAGCACAACTCCATGTTCATCAGAATACACATGCAGGAGAGAAACCTTATGAGTGTGACAAATGTGGAAAGTCCTTCACAAGGAAGTCACATCTCAACACACATAATACAAGTCACACAGGAGAGAAACCATATGAATGTAGTGAATCTCTAAAGTTTTTCAAATGGAAGGCACAACTCCGTGTTCATCAGAATACACACACCTATGAGTGCAACAAATGTGGCAAGACCTTCAAGTGGAAGTCATATCTCGGGAGGCATAACAGAAACCACCAATGTAGAAAGACCTTCATGCAGAATTCACACCTCAGCAAGCATAAGAGAATCCATACACATGAGAAAACTTAGCAATGTAATAAATGGGAAAGATTTTTTAGTCTTTGGAAGAAAAATCAGCTTGCATCACAGAATGAACACAAGATAAAACCCTTAACCCAGAAGGCACACCTCTGGATGTATAACTAAAGACATACTGGAGAGAATCCTATGATTTAAATAAAAGGGAAGGTTTTTCAAGAAGTCATACTTGAGATTGCATCAGACAACACACACAGGATAGAAACTGTACGAATGTAATGAATGTAGAAAGTCCATCTCGAAGGCATGGCAGAGTGTAGAATGCACATAGGACAAAAAAAACCTCATGAACATTACAAATGTGGGAAGTTTGACCTGGAAGGCATACCTCTGTGTTCATCACAAACCTGATTCACATAGAAGAAAAGAAAACTAATGAATATAACAAATGTGCAATGACTTTTAATCAGAAGTCAGTCTTCAGTAAATTTCAGAACATATACAGGAGAGCAACTTTGATCAATGGAAAATATTTAACTACATATAGAATCTCTCTTTATATAGAATCTCTATATGTAAGCATGAGAGGAAGTCTTCAGAAGTCAACCTTCAGCAAGTATTAAGAGCACTCACAGAAGAAATAATTATAATGCAGGAAAACCTTTGTCAGAAACCTCTATAAGAGCTACCAATGTGACTTAGTGGTAGAGTGTTTACCTAGCAAGCATAAAGACCTGGGTTCGATTCCTCAGTACTACATAAAAAGAGCAAGGCAGAAGTAGCACTGTGGCTCAAGTGGTAGAGTGCTACCCTTGAGCAAAATAAGTTCAGGCCCTGAGTTCAACCCAGAGAGAGAGAGAGAGAGAGAGAGAGAGAGAGAGAGAGAGAGAGAGAGAGAGAGAGAGAGAGAGAGAGAGAGAGAGAGAGAGAGAGAGAGAACAAATTCTGAAGTATACAGAGAAATCCTTCATGGCAGAAGTAAGCTAGGTATAATGGGAAACCAGTCTTTAGCCTTGGGCACTAATGAGCCAACATTTCCCATTGTGTTTAGTAGTGAAGTCCCTTAATATTATCCAGAGGAATTGGACACAAACGATGGGCATTAGCACTTCAGGCTTTACAAGTAATTAAGAGAGTGAAGTTGTTGACTTGTGTCTTTTATAATAGGAAATGGTTGGTGAAGCTAATTTTATTAACTCAGTAACAAAAGTTCTGGCCCATTGAGACTGAGGTCAGCTAATCTCCACGATGGTCTTGGGAGTGATGGATGGGGAAAGACTGTCACAATTTGAGCCAAGGACCTGAGAGCATCAATTTCTCCACTGCTCCCGTAAAGTCTGCTGTGTGTGTGGTCCATGCATTAAAACACAAATGACTTACTATATCAAATTCAATTTTTGAATGGAAGGTATGATGGAAGATACTCCTTGTTTATTGCAAAATTAGCACAGTAGGAAAATGATTTTCATCACCTTTTGCCTCAAATTAGGTATGAAACATTTAGAAAACATGTAAAGACACACTTTTGAGGATATATATATATATATATATATATGTGTGAGTGTGTGTGTGTGTGTACACAAGTTGTTCAGCTTGTACTCAGAGCATAAGCCCTCCTTAAGCATCTTTGTCTATGCTAATGCTTGCCACTTGAGCCACAGCTCTACTTCTGGTTTCTCTGGTGGGCCAATAAAGACAAGAGTCTTAAGTAATTTGTTTTGGATGAGTAAGTCCAAAATGACTTCAATGCTTCCTTTACACTTAATCACAGATGATGAATCACTTGTCATTTACTATTAGCCTGTTCTTTTGTTCTGCTGAATGAGTCTAAACAAAACACCAGTGTTCATAATGTGAAGAACCTGTGTTTTCTCACTGTTCTGGATGTGAAGTTAACAGGAGGATGAATTTTTTCTACCACCACTAATTATTCCTTTAACCAGCTCCCTTCAGAATTTTGTACCAAAACAAAACTAAGAAATAGATTTGTTAAACTTACAGTAGTGCAAAAAATTAGAAGCATGGCTGGGCACAGTGGCTCGCACCTGTAACCCTAGGAACACTGTAGGCTGAGATCTGAGGATCAAGGTTCAAAGCCAGCCCGGGCACAAAAGGACCTGAGAAGATTATCCCCAGTTAACCTCTAGAAAATGGGCAGTAGGGCTTGGCCAAGGTAGTGCCTTGAACTGAAGAGCTTAGGTAAAAGCCCCAGGCCTAAGGTAGGGCAATAGCCTGGAGCTGAAGAGCCCAGGGACAGGGCCCAGGCCAAGTTCAAGCCCCATGACCCCCCCAAAAAAGGGAAATATGGAAAAAATGAGGAATAGTAGCTACTTAAAAGATGATTATAGAAATCCAAGGGATGTGGACTGGGAGTTGAACCTAGTAGTAGAGTGCTTGCATAGCATGCACAAGGAACCTGCTTCTATTCCTCAGTACTACATACATAGAAAAAGCCTGAAGTAGTGCAGTGGCTCAAGTGGTAGAGTTCTGGCCTTGAAAAAGTCCAAGGACAGTGGTCAGGCCATAAGTTCAACATCCAGGACTGGCAAAAAAAAAATCCCGGGGATGAGAGAGACAACCGGATGTAGTAAGAAATGTGCTAGGTATTTGGTAGAGTAAAATTCGGGTGAAAAGTGATTCTTTTTGCTTTCTGCTGCATGCATGGTTATAGACATACAGTATTTTAAAGGACAGTATTGTGTTCCATGTTTTCATTGTGCAATTATTACATATACAAAGCCAGATTGCATTTTTCTTTGTCATGAGGACAGTCTCATGGAAGGTTATGGATGATAATACATTAAGCTAAAGTACAGAGAGGTATTGAGCAATCTCACAAAATGTCGCGGGAATGGTAGGATCTAAGTGTCGCATTGAAAGCAGTCTTAGTGCATCCAAACTTGGATAACAGGAATGCTAAAATGTAAATGCTGAGATTTCTTTTGGCCACAGAAATGCGGGTGGGCTTGTTATCCACTAAAAGGTCAGGTGCACAGATTCTGGAGCTTGATGCCAGTGTTTTTTGGCTTTTCCTTGGCAGTTTCATGAGAGTTTCATGGACTTTCTTTCTGGGCTCGCTTGAAACAGAACCTCAAATATTAACTGTGCACAGTTTTCAAACCATACACTACTGAAGATGGGAAACTTGATCTGCTGCTTAACTGGGTTGCACTTTGGCTCTGTTCTCTATGCCTCATAGGAGGGGGCTCATCTTTGTAGACAGATCTCATGACCTCCAAAGCCAAACCCTACCTCAAAGTTCAGGGTCCCATTGGGCCTGGGTGAATACATTGTCTGTGGTGCTGGGTCATCAACCCTAAGCAGAAGTGGGCCGTGCAACATTTGATAAGAACGTCTGCCTGAGATTGTCACCTCATGAAAGCAGATTTAAATGTTCATTCCATTTCCTGTAATGGAGAAATCCCCTCCAAAATATAGGGGCTCAGATTCACCTGCAGGCCTCACACCTAATCCACACTCATATATCCTGGAGGTATGGTTATCTAAGACTGGAGGGAATGCTGGTTTAGTCCATGAAATAGCTAGACAAGTGATGACAAAGGTGTTGTGGATTACTATGAGAACAATCTAAGAAGCCCTGGAGGAGCATCAACCTGAACTTCTGCGGGGCTAGAAATCTGATGGGAACTTCCAGACTGAGAAATAATCACATGGCTTTGTGTTTGGCATCCAGACAAGTGAGTTCATTTCTTAACCATCAGCCAAGACAGAGGAGGACATGAATAAGTGGGTGGAAAACATCTGTCAGACCCCTGGCTGTGGGCAGGTGGAGAGTACATAGGAAGGTAGATACCATGGCTGTGGTGGGGCCAAAAAAAAGCAGGGTAAAAGAAGCAAAGAAACCAGGGGCTATTGGCTGAAATCTCCCATCATAGCTAGTCAGGAGTTTGAGACCCGAGGACCACAGTTCAAAGCCAGCCCAGGACAGAAACTCCATGAGACTCTTATCTGTCACAAACTACTGAAAAAAATCTGGAAGGGGTGCTGTGATTTAAGTGGTAGAGCACTTGCCTTGAGTGAAAGAAGCTCACTGACAGCCCCCAGGCCAAGCGTTCAAACCCCAGGACTGGCAAAAAAATGTAGCAAAGGACAAAAGCTGGCCAAAAGTTAGAGGGACTCTAACTTGTCAAACAATAGAATGATAAGTTGCACTCAGAAGACTTGCACACAATCTCGAAATCCCTGATTCCTATTTATCTATGTAGCCTATCTGTTTGTCTAAATACATATTCTTTATGCAGTTATATATTTGTATAGAGAGACAGATTAATACATATGACTATACATACGTACGTAGCCAGACACAAATGGGTAGGTGGTATAGTGCATGTGAGTTTGTGTGTGTGTTTGTGAGGATGGGTATCTCTGTTTAAGAGAGATAGAATATGTGTAAATAACTTTACAAAACTGTGATAAAATGTAGATAGACATAAGCTCTTGGGGGAATCTGAAAGGAGAAGATATTTCACAGGTACCTTTATCCTTATGAAGTCCTCAGTGAGTTTTAATTTTTTGATTATTTTCTTTATTTTTTTGAACCAGTACTAAGGATTCCTCTCAGGGACCAGGGGCTGCCAAGTACTATTTTTCTCATGGTTGGTACAAGAGGAACTGAGTCACAGTTCCACTTTTGCCTTATTTTTTCATGCTTAACTGAAGATAAAGATTTCTATCAGTGACTTTCTTTCCAGGGCTGGCTTCTAACCAGAATCCTCAGATCTCAGCCTTCTCTAAAACTACAATTAACAGAATGAGAACCCAGCACTGGGCATATGAGAAATCAGTTTCAATGTACAGGGCAAGGAATTGTGTGAATTTCTGAACTCCAATTAGCTGCAATAAGCTAGAAGTGAAAGTCCAATACCAGTGAGAAAAAGATGCTGAGGGTTATCACATAGGCCCTGAGAGTAAGCCCTAAACCCTATACACACCTGTGCATGCACACACTGGCAATTATACAAACACATGCACGCACACACAATATCTCAGGCAATATTGAATCTTCAATAAATATCCAGAGTTTGGACAACAGCACAGCAAGTTATGAAATCTTTTTTCTTGTCTACATTGAGGGAAAGGAATAGGAAAAAAATGCAGAAACCAAGACTTCAGAGGCAAATGCTGTGAGTGAATAGCTTGTAAAAAGCACTTTCTTTTCTTTTCTTTCTTCTGCCAATCCTGTGGCTGGAACTCAGGGCCTGAGCACTTTCGTTGGGTTTTCTCATGTCTAGCCCTATGCCACTTGAGTACCGTGCCACATCTGGATTTTCTATCTACGTGGTACTGAGGAATGAAACCCAGATCTTCAAGGATGCTAGGCAAGCACTCTACCACTAGGCCAAACTCCTAACCCCAATATAGTATTTATAAATAGTTATCATCATCATATCAAAATATCCATTCTCCTACAAAGGATGAACACTTATCTATGTGTGTAATGCTTTTTTTATTTTGCCAATACTTCTGTGATTTTCCCACGTGCATTTTTTACAAATGACATCACAGATGTTCATCAGGAAAAAAAGATAGATTAGGATACAGAAACCAAACAACGTCCTAGTAGATTGATGTCAGAAATATGTGCAAGATGGCCTGTGTGTTTGATCTAGTGATAGAGCTCTTGGCTACCACGCCAAAAGATCTGGGTTTGATTCCTCAGTACCACATGCATAGCTAATGTTGGAAGTGGTGCTGTGGCTCATTGGGACAGCTATATCCTAAAGAAAGCCCAAGAACAATGCTCAGGCTCCAAGGTCAAGCCCCAGGAGTATCAAAAACAAAAAAAATGTGCAAGGGACAAAATGGAGGCTGAGAAGGCACTGTGAAGAAAAATGGCTTGTGCAGGATGACGGGAATAGTCACAGTTATGGTTGGATCTTACCTAAGAAAGGCTCCTTGAGCCTGAGAGCAGGCTGGTATCTGGGCCTAGTTAAAGACATTGGGATTGGACAAACGAGGTGTGCTGTTTACTACATCCACATGTATATTGTTAGGTTGGAGGGGAGATTCAGCCTCCAGTATATCTTTGGGGAGGTCTTTGGTGAGCAAGGAGCTTTGGTCATTGGGCCCTGAGAGTTGACCCTACCTACCTCACAATGGAACAGAATATGGAACACTGGTAACCAAGCCACTATAACTGACAACCAGCTCAAGCCAGCTCACTTGGACTGTGGCTCAGGAACCAGAAAGATGTTGTTGTGCTGTTGCCAAAGTTCAGGAGACTGGGGTCTCAAGCATGAAAGATGTGGATGCGTCACTTGAAGATATAGATGCTTCATCTGTGCCAAGCCAAAATTCCAGTATATCAGGCCTTTGTCTAGGAAGAAAGCAAGGAAAATTTATGGCAACTCAGAAGAGGTATATTCCTGAGAGGAAACCTATTTGACCCCATCACCTTCCTCACACACTACAACCTTCTTGTTGGTTGCAAGTGTCTATGCTGAGATGAGAGTTTGTGGAGTTTTCAGTCTAATCTATCACAATTCCTCAGTGTGAGGTGTATTCCCATTTCTGTTTGAATGATCCATTTTTTTGCCACCATAGTGTGACGGTGAGTCAGCTCATACTCTGAATGAGCCCTGTAGCCTATGGATCCTGTGGAAGGCCTGTTGGAGATGCTGCTGAGGAACCTGATCCCTGCCTACCAGAAAGGTGATCTCTTTTATGTGGGAAATTTCCTGAACAATTTCAGACAGTGGGGGACAAAGAGCAGTTGCTAGATATTCTCTTGAAAAAGTGAGTGTTCCCCTTTAAATCCAGGCTAGCTCAGCCCCTTCTGGTCGAGTCTTGGAATACTTGGCACCTCTCTGAGCCTGTTTGGTTCACTGGGGTGTTCACAGGGGAGCTTAGTATGACACAAGTGCACAAGCTGACTACTTTATTAGGACTGGGCCACCACACCATTTCATTACCCTCATAAGCTACTGGAGTCTTAGCAGTGTGCGTACTGAGAAGTTGGATTATAGGCATGAGTGAGTGGCACCCAATTGCAGCCCTCACCTAGGTAAGGTCCTAGGAAATCCCATTTCCCAGTAGGAAATAAGATTTCAGTAGCAATGGCGGAGACAGAGGAAGGCTGGTGGCTGAATCACTTCTGAGCCATCAGGGAAGGATTGTGTTAGCTTTGCCAGTTTAGAGCCTCAAAGCATTTACATTTTGGTGTGTGGTCCAGTGTTTCCACTTGGACTTGAACCCAGGGCTGAGTGCTGTCCCTTTGGTTTTCAAAGATTAGCAATGTACCATTTGAGTCATAGGTCCAGTTCTGGCTTTTTGCCACCTAATTGAAGACAAGTGGCTTTAGACTTTTCCTCACTAGACTGGCTTCCAACTGTGATCCTCGGATCTCAGCCTACTGAGTGGATAAGATTAGAGGCATGAGCCATTGGGTCATTTTTTGAGAGATGCATAGAGGCCTCTTAGCAGAATTTTCATGGAACTATATAGACATATCTCACTTCACTAGTTTTATATTCCTGCCTGGGATTTAGCTAGCCCTGTACTTATGTTGTAAGCTCCACATTTGAAAACCACAGTGTTGACTTCCTCTCTCCTTCCCTCCTTCCATTGTTACAGATCCATCCACCATAATTGGGAGGAAGATGAGCAAGTAAAGAAGTAAGTGGACTTACACAGAAATAGAAGATTTGTCATGTAAAACTGGATACTTTTTTATTGGTTATGAGATTTTAAACTCTGGGCCTTTTTGGTGTCACTGAGCTCTTCAGCTCAAGGCTAGCACTCTATCCATTGAATCACAGAACTAATTGTGGTTTTTCTGGTGGTTAATTGGGGAGAGGTTTCCCACAGTCTTTTATGTCTGAGCTGGCTGTGACTCTCCTTCCTCAGATCTCAGCCTCTTGAGTAGTTAGACTTCCAGGCATGAGCCACCATGCCCCCCTAAAATACTGGGTATTTTTGAGACATCTAATCTAAGCACAAGTTTTTTGTTTGCACATCACTTGTGATTTCCACCAGGTCTTGAGGTTGGGACTTCACTGGATGTTAGATAACACAGTTTTAGGGCCTCTGAGGTTTGTCCTAGTGGTAGAGTGCTAGGCTAGCATGCACCAAGACCTGGGTTGATTGCTCAGTACCACAAACAAGAAAGAAAAAAAAGCTGGAAGTAGTGCTATGGCTCAAGTGACAGAGTGCTACCTTTGAGGAAAAAGCCCAAGGACAGTGGTCAGGCCCTATGTTCAAGCTCCATGACCACAAAAAAAATACATAACAGAGTTGTGAGTGTGATTGGGAGGGTGGACACTCATGGATTACAGCTAGGGCTGTGTGCAGAAAGTCAGATCCTGTGGGGAAACAACCTTCTCACTGCCTATGACATTGAACATTTTAGAGGATTGTCTCTCAGAAGCTTCTGGAAGTGGGGTGTAAAAGTCATCCTGTTCTAGAATGTCTCTTCCCTCCTCCCAGCATACAAATGCACATCTCTGCAGGACAGCCACAGCATCAGAATCCTAAAAGAAAGGGGCTTTGGTAGAAGGCTCAGGATGGAGAGAGAAGGCTCTCACTTTCCTTGTCCCCAATGTGCCCGCAGCATCTTGTGTTCCATCTTCACAATGTGGTTGGACTACTACCGCAGTGATTTCTATGAGTTCAAGAACTGCCACACCCTGCCACAATTCAAGCTCTATATGAGGCTCCACATGCCGGCCTCGGAGCTGCTCTTCCAATTACACATCCTTTGTGATCAGCTGGAGGAATGCGCGACCTTTGAGACCAAGAAAAAGAAGAAGTCTTGGTGTGGGTGACTCAGAGCCTGTGAGCTGGAAGCCCACCTTGTCTTGGTACTGGTTGACACTTACCTCGGCCCAGTTTGGTAAAATACCCTTTATGGTGGAGTCAGCCAGGTAATGTCTTTTCTCTGTTTGAAATGACTCAGGCATAAGCACTCATCAGAAAGACTCTACATTTCCTCAATGTTCAATCCAAACTCCAATTCTACAGCTTCCTCCATTAGAGCCTCATGGAAGTTGAGTGACACTTCAACTTGCAGAGTCCACTCTAAGAATGCTGTACCTATTTCCATTCTTAGGTTTGGGTCGCCCTAGAAGAGCTTCTCCTGAACTCCAGCTGAAAAACCCACAGGTGGAACTGGTGACTGATGGAGATGGAGAATCATCACTGCACTCCAGAAATCATGGGCCTTCTGTAGAAAACACCAAACAGGTTTGCAGTCCTGTGGTTATAGCTTGGGCTCTGAACCCCACATGTGACACATTTGAACTTACAGATACTCTGGATGAAGAAAAAGATTAGCCACATTTCCTTCCCTTTGCTTTCACAGTCCACCCAGAGTCAGTCCACGTGAGTCAGAGTGACACTTCACTTACTGTGCAGGCTAAAAGACCACACACTGGGCTCATGGAAAATGTCCCCAGCTTATGTACGGGGGTAGCAGCAAGTGCATTCTCAATACTGTATTCACTGGAGGAAAATGTATCAATCCTCACAGAATATCCTGTCCTACCCGCCTCAGCACAGGAGAAGCAATCTCTATTAGACAAACTAGAATCCGTACCCCTCTTAACTCAGGAAGGACATTCTGTTTCTCATGAGGAGGAGGACCCTTCTGAGGACTGTGACAAATAATTACTCCCTGAGGATTCTGAGGTAGAATTACTACCTGAAGGCAACGTGGAGGCCAGTCAGGATTTAGACCTTCCCTACCCCCTTCCTGAAAAGAAATCTCTTACTCTCATGATGTCAGTGTTCATTGTATTTACTTTTCTATTAAACTCTAATTGTTAATATTATGGTGTACAGTTCTTCAGTCGTTATTATAATGTATTTACTTTCCACCTACAATGTGAGGCCCCAGACACATAGGTCCTGGGTGGGGTAAAAACCAGATTGGCCTGGACCTGTACAAGATAACCTTACTGGATATACAGGGAACAATGAAATGCATGGAATCACCAGAAATCCAGGCCAGGCCTCCATGGAGAGGCAGGTCAGCTACCAAAGCTTAAGGATAGAGCATGCCTAAAAAGGCATTCTGTCAATTGGGAGAAGTGCCAGTGTAACTGAAGTAATATGTGGGAATCTGTTCTGTGAGTTCAAGTCTGTTTATATATCCATTGTGCTTTGTACAAATATTTAAGAAAATTAAAATTCTACAATAGCATTAAAAATTTACTTTGGCCTTGAGTGTGGCCTAGACGTAGCATACAAGAAGCCATTAATTCAATTCCTAGACACCGCATAAACAGAAAAATCCAGATGAGACATTGTGGCTCAAGTGTCAGAGTGAGAGCCATCAACAAAAAGTGGCCAAGGACAATTCCTGGTCCCTCAGTTCAAGCCACAGGACTAGCCAAATTAGAAATCATACTATTTCCGCACATTTTGAAATAGATCTGACTTATCTAACCCTACTTTGTTTTTGTCAGTCCAGGGCTTGTGCCACCAAGCCAAACTCATGGTGCCCAACCTTACTATTTTTAATCATTTAATTTTTTTACATGATCACATTTCATGCTGTCTGTATTAATACCATAAACAGTATGCTTACTGTAATAATGGTAAAGGTAAATCTTAAGAAATTAATAACTAAAATTCTTTTTATTACTTTAATAGCATTAGTAAAATTTTATGAGAAAAGATACCTAGAATGTTTATTTTAGAGTTCAAATAATCTGTTTTGATAAATGATATCAGTTATATCATTTATTTCCACACTTTTCAAACTATTGTTTTCAATAAGGAAAATATAAATATATTTGTTGGAAATGAACTTTATGACTTGGGGCGAAGGGAAAGACAGAAAAATGGAGGGAGGGGGTAACAGTGTTTCCAAGAAATGTACTCATTACTTATATAATAGCAATCTGCGGAAGCAGCGGAACCCAGACGCGGAACCAGAATAGCAAGCAGCGGAACCCAGACGTGAAACACAGGCAGCGGCGGAGACCCGAGGGGAGTGAAAGACTCCCCACCACCGTGGAACACCCACAGACGGAACACAGAGGCGTGAGTAATACAGTGCATCCCCAAACACATTGGGAAAGCAGAGCGGTGCCAAGCAATAGAACTTAACTCAGACCCTTACACCCCTCCTGAGAAAGACTGGCGGGAGCAGGGCGACAAGGAATTTAGAATCCTATCCCTTCCCTCAACATCCCCATCACTCAGGCCGTTGACTGGAGATTGACAGGCAGGCTACCTAAGACCCAGCACCCCACCAAGGGAGGCGGGGCTGTCCCAACTCCCACCCACCCAACGGGCTCAACCCCCAGCCCTTTGACTGGAGACTGAAAAGCAGGCGGACCCTAAGACTCAGCACCCCACCAAGGGAAGGCAGAGCTGTCCCAGCTCCCACCCGCCCACCAGGCTCCTCTCCCAGGCCACTGGATCTGGAGAGTGGAGGGCGCTGGGACCTTGCCTTACAACAGCGGGTAGGGTGTGCGGGAAAATAGGAGCCAGCATCTGCCCCCCCTCAATTCTTGAGCATCGTCCAGCTGGGAATCCTGAGCAAGAAAGCACCGAGGGGCCCCCCACAGTCACAGACTCTGAAAAATCAGTGGAAACACAGCAGGGCTCTGAAGGGCCAACCACCATCCAAGCTCCCCTTCTGAGAATCAAAAAAGTGCGGCTTCGCCCTTGGAGCCCACGTCCTCATCTGGGCACTGCCCCTGGGAACAGAGGAGTCTCCTGCTGGTCCTGCTGAGAGCCCCTTGAAACTCTCAATCCCCAGACCCTTGGCTTGGGGCCACCCCGGGAAGCAGCACAGGAAAACGTCTCCCAATCACGCTCAGACAGAAGCTCCCAGATCCATCCCATAGTCCACTTTGAGGCCACTGGTTGGGCTAAGAGCTAGTCATGTAGCAGCACATAAGTTTTATTCTAATACTTTCCAAACTTTGTACTCAAATATGCTACCTACTTACCAAATTAGGTCAGTTATCCTTACGCTATACCTTTTCTTCATTAATACAATATCCTTACACTCCTACGTTAATCCTGTTGTACCTCCCCTGACCTCTCTCATTCTATTTTTCTATCTCTGGATCTCTGTTCGTCTTTCAACCCTTATACTTCATGGATCTACACTTGATGGCTGTTGAGCAATACTGTATATCAAGGTGTTTAATTATTCTCTAGGCTCAGAGGGACTTAAAGACAATAGAGATTGGAATGAGAGGCTTATTGTTTTGGGTATGAATCACTTATCAGTGGTTGTATTAGACTGGTCTGTAAGTGCACAAAAAGAAAGAGGGATAACACCAATCAAAACTTGTGAACATCTAGTGTCTGCCACCTACAGAGGTCTAGGTTGGTTATATCTGAAAAACTTTAATCATATTTAGTAGTAATCTTGCTCCCACTTTCAAATGGGCAGAACAAGAAACTCAAGAAAAATGTCAACGATAGACATATTTCTTTGATGAACATCAATGCAAAACTTCTCAACAAAATACTGGCCAACCGTCTACAACAACTCATCAAAAAAATTATACACTATGATCAAACTGGATTCATCACAGGGAGGCAAAGCTGGTTCAACATACGCAAATCAATTAATATAATTCAACACATCAACAGGAGCAAGGACAAAAATCACGATTGTCTCAATGGACGCGGAAAAGGCATTTGACAAGATCCAACACCCCTTTATGTTAAAAGCTCTGGAGAAACTAGGAGTCCATTGAACATTCCTCAATGTAATAAAGGCTGTGTATGAGAAACCCACAGCTAGTATTACACTTAATGGTGAAAATCTAAAGCCATTCCCTCTAAAATCAGGAATGAGACAAGGATGCCCACTCTAGCCACTCCTCTTTAACATAATACTAGAATTCCTAGCCAGTGCAATAAGGCAAGAAGCATGCATAAAGAGGATCCAAGTAGGGAAAGAGGAAATAAAACTATCCCTCTTTGCAGATGACATGATTCTGTGTTTAAAGAATCCTATAGACTCTACTCCCAGCCTCCTTGAGCTGATTCAAAACTTTGGAAGAGTAGCAGGATATAAAATCAACCCTCAAAAATCAACTGCCTTCCTTTACACCAACAGTGAGAGGAACGAGGAAATAATCAGGAAAGTAACTCCTTTCACAGTAGCCTCAAAGAAAATAAAGTACCTAGGAATTAGCTTAAATAAGAATGTAAAGTACCATATTGATGAAAACTTTAAAACCCTAAGAAAGGAAATTAAAGCAGAACTAAGGAAATGGAAAAACCTCCCATGCTCCTGGATTGGAAGAATCAACATTGTGAAAATGACAATCTTGCCAAGGGCTATCTACTAATTCAACACAATACCCATCAATATCCAATGTCATTCTTTAAAGAAATAGAAGAGGCAATTCAAAATTTCATATGGAATAATAACACACCCCGTATAGCAAAAACACTTCTTAGCAGAAAGAACAGCACTGGAGGAATTTCAATTCCAAAGTTTAGACTCTATTACAGAGCTATAATTCTCAGAACAGCTTGGTACTGGCACAAGAACAGGCCTGAAGACCAATGGAATAGAACTGAGGACCCAGATATTAAACCACAGACCTTTGGCCCTCTAATCTTTGACAAGGGAGCCAAAAAAATAGAATGTAAGAAAGACAGCCTCTTCAACAAGTTGTGCTGGCAGAACTGGTTAAGCACCTGCAGAAAACTAAAGTTGGATCCTTCTTTGTCACCTTGCACTAGAATTAACTCCAAATGGATCAAAGACCTGGAGGTAAAAGCTGACACACTGAAAACTATACAGGAAGGAATAGGAGATACACTAGGCCTCCTTGGCACAGGTACAAACTTTCTTAATAAGGACCAAGAATCACAACAAATCAGAGAAAGTGTGGATAAGTGAGACTGTGGCACAGACCGACTCAGCGGGAGTGCGGGGAGACCATGTATGGATTCACAGGTCAGGAATGGATTCGGCGATGACAGACAGACACAAATGCAAAGGAGGTTTGCCCCATATACAAAATAAAGTAATTTCTGGATTTAATTATCTATGTGCACAACTAATAATCAAAGGTAGGGTGAAGTCAAAAGAATTATTTGGACAAGAGTTTTGTAAATTGATTTTGCATTACACTAAACAACAATTTGATTTTATATTACAAGAAAGTAATGATATAGGAATAGCATTATTAAACTTTAGAGGAATCATTGGATTGCACATGCCACAGAGTCCCATTTTAAGATTTGTTCAAGAAACTCCTGTGATTTTTCCTCATTTATGGTCTTCTGTTCCCTTATCAGGTGCTATCACAGTATTTATAGATGGTTCCTCTAATGGAAAATCTGTGGTAGTAGCACCTAGTCATCCTCCTTTAATTAAATATCAAAATAACTTTTCTGCACAAAAGGCAGAAATCGTCGCAGTCATCATGGCCTTTCAACATTATCACGAGCCTTTAAATATATATACTGATTCTAAATATGTATCTGCTTGTTTTCCTGCTTTAGAAACAGCTGTAATTGCAGAAAAAACTGATATTTACAATACGTTATTAGAATTGCAAAATCTTATTAGACAAAGAAATCATAAATATTATATTGGGCATATTATAGGTCATTCTAACCTTCCAGGATCATTAACTATGGGGAATGCTCTTGCAGATCATTACACAAAGATATTTCTAGCCCTAGAACAAGCACAAAAGAGTCATAATATACATCATCAGAATGCCACGGCTCTAAGACATATGTTTCAAATCACTAGAGAACAGGCCAGGGAAATAGTTAAACAATGTTGATCATGACCTAATATTGGAAATGCCCCTCAAATGGGCGTAAATCCCCGAGGATTAAAACCTTTAGCCGTCTGGCAAATGGATGTGACACATGTCCTACAATTTGGTAAATTACAGTATGTGCATGTTGAAATAGATACCTATTCTCATATGATATATGCCTCGGCCAGAACTGGAGAAGCTGTAAAAGATGTTGTTCAACACCTTACTGCTAGCTTCGCATATATGGGAAAGCCATTTAAAATAAAAACTGATAATTCTCCAGCTTATACTTCAAAATCTTTCTTGCAATTTATAAATAATTGGGGCATAGGTCATATCACTGGAATTCCTTACAACCCTCAAGGACAAACTATAGTTGAACGTACTCATCAAACACTAAAGGCACAAATATCTAAAATAAAAAATGCTAATTCATATTATTTGCCTCATCATATTCTAAGTCATGTTCTATTTGTACTGAATTTCTTAAATCTTAATGATGATGGTCTTTCTGCTGCACATAGACATTGGATGCAAGAAAAGGACCCAAAACACCCTCAGGTCCTTTGGAAAGATCTATTCTCTGGACAATGGAAAGGCCCAGATATTCTAATCACCTCTGGGCGAGGTCATGCTTGTGTTTTTCCTCAGGATGCCGAGACTCCCATCTGGGTTCCAGACAGGCTCATCCGGCCCGCAGCGGCTAAAAATGTCACGAAGACAAAAACGAAAGCAGAAGCAACTCTTCCGCCGAATGCGTGGATGGCCCGTCTCTCACTCCAACCGCAGCAGAGCACACCTCGCCTTCCAAAAGATCTTCATCATCTTCTACATGAAGCGGAAACATTACTAAAATCAACCCATCAGCCAAAGACTGCATTAACTCTCCTTTTAACATTATTATCTCTCCTTGCTCTGAACTCCCCGGTGACCTCAGCAAAAAGTTACTGGGCTTATATTCCAAAGCCTCCGCTTTTACATCCAGTCGGCTGGGGAAACTCAGAATATATTAAGGTTATGACTAATGTTTCTGACACCTTGGGGGGATCTCCAACCTTTCATTTTGGCCATGTTACTTCCTCTTACGTCAATTATGAGGGGAGGTTTGATACTTTGCCTATTTGTTTTGCTTTAAAAGGCATAGCTCCATATGGGTATCTTCCTGTCAACTACAGGACTTTTCTTTCAGACACTCCGGAGGCTATACCTATCCCTGAATCCTCTCGCAAAGAAAAAGGAGGTAAGCACCGCATATGGGAACTTCAAATACTAACATTAGGTTATTATAATTATAATGAAACATTTTTTAAAGAACAATCTCCCCCTTCTCTATTGTCTCATTGTCAGCAAAAGTTTAAGCCTGATGTTTTTTGGGAAAATGATGAAGAACAAATGCTACATTGGCTTTCTTGTGGATTTCCTCATTCTGGTACAAAATTTATTCCAGTAGGTACTAATCAAGTGATTTGGGATTTCTCAGTTTCATCACCAAATTATGATTACAAATCTTATTTAAAAATCTCTTCTAATAAGTTTAATGGATACGAACCACAGGGTTCTGAACCCATAAGACGCTGGTATACTCCAGGATGGGTATCTCCTTTATGGTACCTAAAACATCCTTCTTTAGGCTTTCTTTTTCCACAAAGTGATCTTTATCGTTTACCTGCTTCTGCCAATATGTTACTTCTTAGAAAACCAAAACAGACTGTGGCTACACCCATAGCAGCCACTGCATGTGTTGCCTACCCTTTTGCCTTACTTATAGGATATTAAAATTTTGCTAATATTACCAGTTTAGGGGAATCTTATTATGTGTACTGCTGCTCATGTGTTTTAACCAATTGTATTAATTCAAGTATTGATAAGGATCTGTCCACTGTAATTATTGTGAAAAGACCTGCTTATGTTTTATTGCCTGTGAGTTTGGGTAATGAAACTTGGTATGATAATTCTGCACTCCAAGTCTTACAGACGGTTAATGAATTGTTACGTCCAAAACGTTTTGTTGCTGCTTTAATTTTAGGTATTTCGGCTCTAATAACTATTATTACATCTTTTGCTCTTTCTACTACGGCTTTAGTACAAGAAATGCAAACTGCTTCCTTTGTTAATGATTTTCATAAAAATGTTTCAGTTTTTCTTAATGAACAACGTATAATAGATTTAAAGCTTGAACAAAGAGTAAATGCTTTAGAAGAGGTGGTATTAGAAATAGGACAGAATATCACTAACATTAAGACACAAATGTCCAGAAGATGTCATCCTTCTTATAAATTTATATGTGTTACTCCCTTAGTATACAACGATTCTGCTGATTGGAATAAGACTAAAGCACATTTATTAGGTGTCTGGAAAGATACAAATCTTACCTATGATATGGTTACCTTGCAGCAGCAAATTACAGCCATGAGTCAACAGCACTTGGAGTCCTGGGACATTTCTACTCTCTCCACAACTTTATCTTCCACATTAAAAGGCTTGAATCCCTTGGATTGGATTCAATATTTTATTTTTCTTGGTGTAGGTATTGCTGTCCTAATCATCATTTTATTAATATTTCCTATTATCTTCAGAATTATTTTAACTTCCCTGCACACCATTGAACGTGACTTCTATGCATATCACTTAAAAAAAATAAAAAACCGGGAACTGCTACACCCACTCCAGTTGAGTCTGTGCAGCATGGAGCAGAGAGAGCTTGAATGGCTGCCAGTCCTGAGGTTCGCACCAATGGTGATCAGGCCTCCTGGAGGTCCCTGGCAGAGACCGGGACGTATGCGTGGAATGCTCATAATGCTGGGTGCTGGGATTCTTTTATCACTCTTTTCATTTCTGATAGTTGATGGTGTGGCAGTAATATTCTGTGCCAGCTACTGGCCTAAACAATTGATTGAGCGACTAGATGTTCCAGGAACCAAAAGTGCATGCCCAGCTACTCTGGCGCAAGACACACCCACAGCAGCCTTGATGACCTCAATGCATTCTATTAATAATAAGACAGAATTAGAAACTAAAAGGGAAAATATGATCTTTGAATTAGTAATAAATGTTAGTTTGCCTGAATATGCCTTTAATGCGTCTGCATTACTTGTGTAAAATTCCATTTTTCCACAAACATCCTGTAGGGGTGTAAGCAGTGCTTATTATAATTAAGTCCCATGGTTGGCTATAGTCTATTTGTTTAACAAAGGAAGTACTCAGTCTTTGCTCTGTAATAGCCAATGCCTTTTCAGCTGCTTTATTAAGGGTTCGAGGAGAATTAGGGGCAGCATTACCCTGTAACAATTCAAAGAGTGGCTTTAATTCTCCAGTAGATAACTTTAGCTGAGGTCTTTTCCAATTGATATTTCCTAAAATCTTTTGTAAGTCATTTAGAGTAAGTAGAGAATCCCTGCGAATCTGTAGTTTTTGTGACATTATGTTTTGTTCATGAATAACATGCCCTAGATATCTTATAGGTAACTGGTATTGAATTTTGTCAGGAGCGACAACTAGCCCATTATTCTGCAATGATTTTAATAATAAAATTAAAGACTCCTGTAATTTCCCATAAGTTTTTGCTGCAAGTTAAATATCATCCATATAATGAATTAGATAAACATTAGGAAATTGTTGTCTTACTGGTTCAATAGCATTGGCCACAAATTTTTGACATAACGTAGGACTATTTTTCATTCCTTGAGGTAACACCTTCCATTGATATCTTTTGTAGGGTCTTATAAAATTTACTGATGGTACACTGAAGTGCAAATCTCTTACAATCCTCAAGATGTAATTTTATTGTAAAGAAGCAGTCTTGTAAATCTATGACTGTAATTTTCCAATCTTTTGGAATTGTTACTGGATTTGGCAACCCTGGTTGCAATGTGCCCATGTCATGCATGGTTGCATTTACTGCTCTTAAATCTTGTAATAATCTCCATTTACCAGATTTCTTTTTTATGGCAAAGATAGGAGTATTCCAGGGACTAGTAGTCTCCTCCAAATGTCCTGAGTTTAACTGTTTTTGAACAATAGCTTCTATGGTAAGGGGCCATTGATTAAGCCATACAGGCTCTTCAGATTTCCAAGATATTTGATCTGCAAATAATGTAGCCTCAATGGCCCCTGTGAAAAATACTGTTCATCAATGTCTTAATCTGTAGATAGCTTAACGTTCATTCTGTCATTATGTCTCTTCCCCATAAGGAGAAGGGCAATGAGGGAATGACATATGGATGGATGGTTCCCTTTTTCCCATCCACTTCCCATCATAGGAGTTTTGCACTTTTTGCTACATTAGAAGCCATTCCCAATCCCTGTAATGAAGAGGAAGTTTTTATTACTGGCCAAGCTTGAGGCCAATCTTTTCCTGCAATACAAGTCTTATTTGCTCCTGTATCTAAAATACCCTTAAAAGTTTTTCCATTGATTTTTACGACAGAAAAGGCCTATCCTTTCCTATTTCCATAACCCAAGCTACTGTGTCAGTTGACCCAAAAGAGCCTTACCTCTTTCCTTTGACAACTCTGGATTAGGTAATTTTAAATAAGGAAGTAAAAGCAATTGTGCTATTCTTTGTCCTTTTCTTAGGAACTACTGTTCCTTTAACACTTTTAGCCATGATTTTAATTTCTCCAGTAAAGTCAGAATCAATTACTCCAGGAAGCACTTCAATCCCCAATTTAAAGTTAGAACTTCGTCCCAGTAACAATCCTGTAATTCCTGAGGGTAGAGTTCCTTGAACCGAAGTAGGCACCAGTTGAACCACATCTTCCACAGACAGGATTACATCCTTGCCCAGCGCTACATCTAACCCTGCACTTCCTGGACTGGCTCTAGGCAAATTATGTATTGTGAATTCTGGAGCCTCTGGGTTAAGGGCCTGACTGTTGGCTTTGCCCTCCTTTTCCTCTCTTGTATCGAGGCTGAGAGGCTGCCCCCTTTCTAGTTTTTTGATTCCTTGACTTCTTCTTCTATTTTACTTCCATCTTTGTGGAATTTTGATTTACATTCATTTTTCCAATGCCTTCCTCTCTGGCATTGGGGACATATTCCTGGAAGATTCTTTTTGAATGTTCCTCCCTGTTTTTTGTTAGAGTAATCCTTTTTCATATGTCCTGATTCTCCACATTTAAAACAAGTAGGTTGAGGCCCTTTCTTAGGTCCTCCACTCCCATATGTCTGCTCGACATATGACTGAAAAGTTTGACCTTTCATAGCTGCCACGTAGGCCATTCCTTGCACTACTGCGGGGGAGGCGTCAGCACATGCTTTTATATAGTCTTGCAATGAACCTGTTTTCTGTAAAGGACGAATGAGGTCTTGGCAGAGTGTGTAAAATTCTCTGCCTGTAGCACCCGAGACTTTTAGACCTCGTTCTTTTAACATGTGCTTGAGAACTGAAACAAAAAGTTTCTGTCCTTTAGTTCCTGATCGCCCCATGGTTAATCTTACTCACCCTTCACCAGTCTCCCTTGGTTTACTGGCGGGATTGCAGTTCCCTTGGTGAGAGCCTATCCACTCCTTGGAAAAAAGAGAAAAGAAAGGATAAAGTGTTACCTGTCCAGTCAGGTCCCTGTTCGGGCGCCACTTACCCCAGACCGACTCAGCGGGAGTGCGGGGAGACCATGTCTGGATTCACAGGTCAGGAATGGATTCGGCGATGACAGACAGACACAAACGCAAGGGAGGTTTGAAGTCTGCTGCGAAGTTTTACTTGCTGAATGTGAGATTATATACAGTCAAAGTAGGAGCACTTTCTTTCAGTTGGCATAAGGTCAAAAGATTACAATCATGTTTAAGAATGGTTACAGGGTACATTTTTCTGAGTAGAAAAGAATTTTCTCCCTCCCTTCTAAGGAGTTATGGTTAATATGTCAGACATTGTGGTTAGGCGTCATCCGCCTTGGCATTAATTAATATTAGTTTTGTTTACCATTTGTTCCATTCTAGTTCTTCCTATGATTCTGTTTCTGAGTCAGTAATTATTACCCTGTGCCAGGAATTGTAAAACCTTAAACCTAAGAGTCCATTGTTGCTGTTCAGTTAGAGTACACCACGGTGCTCTAACCCTTCTAATCCTTTCCCATGTGATTCCTTATGTACTTGCAACATTTACACAAGTAATGCAGACGCATTAAAGGCATATTCAGGCAAACTAACATTTATTACTAATTCAAAGATCATATTTTCCCTTTTAGTTTCTAATTCTGTCTTATTATTAATAGAATGCATTGAGGTCATCAAGGCTGTTGTGGGTGTGTCTTGCGCCAGAGTAGCCGGGCATGCACTTTTAGTTCCTGGAACATCTAGTCGCTCAATCAATTGTTTAGGCCAGTAGCTGGCACAGAATATTACTGCCACACCATCAACTATCAGAAATGAAAAGAGTGATAAAAGAATCCCAGCACCCAGCATTATGAGCATTCCACTCATATGTCCTGGTCTCTGCCAGGGACATCCAGGAGGCCTGATCACCATTGGTGCGAACCTCAGGACTGGCAGCCATTCAAGCTCTTTCTGTTCCATGCTGCACAGACTCCACTGGAGTGGATGTAGCAAAGCCCTGATTTAAAACAGTAGAAAAAAAACCAAAGGGCAAAACAAAACAAAACAAAAAATAAATGTTGACTTGTAGCTAAAAAAATTCTAGCTGCTCAGCTCGCTGAAATCTGCGGATCACAGTTCTAAGCCATCCTGGACAGGAAAAGCCATGAGACTTCTTGCATTGTATACCAGTCCTGGAGCTTGAACTTGTGGTGTTTTGCTCATGCCCTACCACTTCCGACCGTTTGGTGGTTAATTGTAGAGTCTCATGGGACACTATGAGATTCTTATCTTCCATAACCAATACAAAGGGCACAGGGAACCAGAAATTGACTTGCTGCTCTGGCTGTAGAACATGCTAGCCTACAGGATGAAAGAGAAAGAAAGAAAGAAAGAAAGAAAGAAAGAAAGAAAGAAAGAAAGAAAGAAAGAAGAAAGAAAGAAAAAAAGAGAGAGAAAGAAAGAGAGAAAGAAAGAGAGAAAGAAAATATTAGACACTTGATTATGCCTTCTGTTCAAACCTAAGAATAATACAACCAAACAACCAACCAAAATCAGAAAATCCCTCGTGGCTTATGAAGAGGCTGTTAGTATTGGGAGGGGGGGATTAAAAAATGTGGTCAGACCACCAGTACAAGAAAAAAAAGAAAGCCAGAAATTCAGCTTTGGCTCAAGGCATGAAGATGGCTAACATGGTGAGCAAAAAATAAAATAAAATAAAATAAAATAAAAATGCCAACTTAGGGAGCCTAGGGAGACTTGCCAGTGCCTTCTGAGTTCAATCCTTTCAGGTAGCAGAATTAGCATCCAAATGCACATGAAAACTGAAAATTTGGATTTTAGCTGTTAGAATTGAGAAGAGGAGAAGGAATAGGAGGAGGAGGAGCAGGAGGAGGAGGAGGAGGAGAAGAAGTAATGGAAGAAAAGGAAGGAGGAAGAAACAGGAGGAGGAGGCACTGAATACAAGCCTCAGTATCAACAAGCCTCTTCCCCATCAAAACAATTAAGAATAAAACGATTGTAGAAGAGGAAGAAACAGGAGGAGGAGGCACTGAAAACAAGCCTCAATATCAACAAGCCTCTTCCCCATCAAAACAATTAATAATAAAATGATTGTAAAATGATTGTAAGAGAAAAGCCACAGAAACACCTTAAACCTATCGGGGTGATGTATGCTTATATCTATAGTTCTAGATTTTTAGAGGGCTGAGAGTTGTGGATATTAATTTTCACCCAGCCCAGGTGGGAAAAATCCCTGAGTATCCATGAGACTTATAACCAATAAATCACACCCAGGGTGGGGAAAAAAAGAAACAACAACAACAAAATCCAGGGAGATTGAGCTGTAGCTCAAGTGGTGGATCAGTAGTCTTGAGCAGAAAAGCTAGGGGACAGTGCCCCAGACCTAATTTCAAAGTCTATAACCATGAGACAGAGAGAGAGAGAGAGAGAGAGAGAGAGAGAGAGAGAGAGAGAGAGAGAGAGAGAGCCACACAGATAAAAGAACAGAGGGAGAGAGAGAAGAGTTTTGAAAACAGTTAAGATGATTTTAAAATGAAATATAGAAGTTGAAAAACAGTTGTTTAATAAGACACGAGAAAAATATAATTTTTTTGAAAATAAAGGTCAAAATATCATGCTAACCTCAACCAAATCTTACCCCAACCTACAGAAAGCCCTGTCTATCAGAGTTGTCAGTAATTTAGAACGGAAAATTCACAGTCAATGTTGAGATGATCTTCATTCTCTGATGCCTGTGGCTGTGCAGCCCTGGGAGAACTGATGGACTGTGCAGTATTTGCCTTATTTCCCTTGTGTCTGGGAATAGTCATGTCGTGGGGATGGGGGCTTGGGCATAGGAAGTGGAAATCATTGTTGAGGAGCTTTCTCTCACAGGAGGAGCTCACAGAATTCAGAGTCTTAACCAGCACTGATAGACCTCACAGATATTTATCATGAAGAAAATATGGATTTTTCTACATTCTATAATTAAACTTTGAATTAAAATGAAATTCAAGCTTAAAAGATTCAGTCACCTAGCTACATTTTAAAAAGGGAGCACAAGTACCTCTAAACTATTCCTAAGTGTGCCAAGGAATGGAGCATACAGAGAGGACAGCACTGCCAGACACCCACAGACAGTTTGGCTTCATTATTTTCTTGTCATGATTGATCATGTTTTTTTCTTTGGAGAACATTCACTCTGTTTTTCCAAAGAAAATCAGTTGTGTTTTCAGGCAGTATAATTTGTGATTACCTGAGCACTGATCTTTCTATTGGAGTCACAGTGCCAGAGACTCAAGCTCCTTCTCTCTTGCATGCCCCTGGTGTTACAAAGCCTCTGGCTGGGGTGGTTCTGGTGTGACCACATGGATGGGTGAGAAGCTTCCCTGTGTCAGTGACAGGGCTTCCAGCTCTCTGTGGCCTTGGTGTCTTTCAGGGCTCTCACTTTCTCTCTTGCAAGATCCTGGTGTTACAAAGCCCCTGGCTGGGGTTGTTCTGTGAGCAGATGGGTGGGTGAGAAGCTTCCCTGTATCAGTGACAATGCTCCTGGCTCTCAGTGGGTTTGGTGTCTTTCAGGGCTCTTCAATGCCATCTCTGGAACTGCCTTTACTGGGTCGGCACACAGCAGCACAATCTCCTCAACGCAGCCATCATTCTACTCAGTCCTCCCTTCCTGCCTCATTTTCTTCTGAGCTAGAGGCTCTACCATCATGCGGTGTCAGCTCCAAGGGAAGGACAACATCCTCTGAGGTGCTGTGTCCAGGTCCAAAGCAAGAGCAGCCAGAGGTCCATGTTGAGCATGCTGGGAGCTCAGCAGCAGGAACTTTGTGCACAGCCTCCTCTGGCAGCTCCTTATAGCCATACCAGGCATATCTCTTAGGCCTCATTTTAGGCTGCTTGCAGCCCTGACTCTTGGTATCACTCAAGACTTTATTCTCATTCTATGGCTGTGAAGAGGGCAGGGATTTTGTTTTACCTCTTTGGCAAAATGTCTCCTCTTCTCTCTGTGGCAGGGAGGAACCTTGGAAGGCAGCCACTGACTCATGATATGCCATGAGGTAGTGACTGGGGCTCCTCAGCAGGAAACAGGGAAATGTCAGGCAAAGAGGTGCTTCTGCCTGTCTGCTTCATATTACAGGTCAGCAGATACTGAGAGGGAAATGGTAAAGAAGAAATCTTGAATGAAACCTACCTCTCTCCTCCAACAGGAAGGTGGAAGGGTTTGGGACAGTGGCATAGTGCCACTCCAGGGATTGAGCTGTCACAGGGCTGACTCTCTCTGCTTTCAGGCCATCTTTAATGAAAAACAGGTGGCCATCACATCATCAAAGGATCTGTGCAGAACTGATGTGTGGATTTGCGATTCACTGTACCACACTGAACACATCTTGCTTACCACAGTTGGGGTTAACTGCTTGGGCAGGGGCTCAACTGGATATAGGAGGCTTCCTCAATTTCATCAAACCATGTGTGTGCCATGAGTTGTTGCACATCAGACTTCTGCTGAGGGTCTAAAATTAAGAGCGGGACAAAGACATGATGCCCTCTGGCAGTCAGGTGTGGTGGTACATCATACCTGCCCTCGACAAAATTTCTACAGAGCTGGTTGAAAGTGCTCTCTTGAAATGGGAATTGTCCCATAATCACAAACAACAGGTTGGTGCCCAGACTCAAGACATCTACCTTGAAGCCATAGTAGGCTTGTTTCAGGTGTATTTCAGGGGTACAGATCACATAGGCACCACGAAGATCTGTGATCAACTGCACTGGGGCAATCCTCAGGCTCAACCCAAAGTCATTGACCTTGGCATTGCCGGGTTCATCCAGAAGGATGTTGTCAGGCTTCAGGTCCATGTGTGTAATCCCATCCCAATGGAAGTACTGCATCTCACTTCCCATCTGCTTCAGCAACTTCCTTGCTTCCTTCTCATAAACCCGGAATGATGCTTTGATCCAGCTCTGCAGGTTTCCCTTGGTGGCCATTCCCATCACCAGGTAGACATGTTCCTCTCCCTGGATCACTTGATACACCCTAATCACATGGGGGTGATTCAGAGGCTTGACAATATCCACCTGATTTTCCACCAGCATTGGGTACTCTTTTGTCCCCAAGATTGTCACTGCGACCTCATTGTCTGTGAGGGAGTGATAGGCCTTCTTCACCTGCCCAAAGGTGCCAGTGGTCTGCTGTACGTGGTATTGACTGGAAAGGAAGTCCTCCTCTGCGGAGGAGAGTGTAGGGCATTTGCTGGCTGTTGACTCCATTTTTCTCATGGGATGGCAAATAGCCAGCCACAACCAAACTGCCAAGAAAATATGGTGGCTAGTATATTTTAAGAATACTTAGCTAAGTTAAGATGACAATAAATATAAATATTAATATATATAACCATTTTATACATCAATGGAGTAGGTATCAAATCTTAACGAAGTTTAGCTAATCAATTCAGTGGTAGCATATCTTAAATTAGCACAATCTAAGCCACAGACTAATGGAAATCCCCAAACCCACACAACCCAAAGCTTCCCTTCCTCCCCCACCCACCAATAAAAGCATCAATGTAGATCTGATTTACTGCAGCCCTGTAAAATAGCTCTCTCAGCACTTTAACTGAAAATGGAGAGCAACTAACAGCCTTCTGTAACCCCTCCAGGCACCTCACAATGGCATGTGAAGTCGGTGAGGAAATGGCCCAATCACAGTGAGGCCTAATGGCATCATGGAAGAATGGACCAATCACAGCCAGGCCTCGTGTCACCAGGATTGAATGGACCAGTCATAGCCTGTCATAGAACCATTGAGGATCTAGTTGGTAGGAATGTTTTAAAACACTTCAAGTGGACCCTATGGGCACCCTCATGGCAGCATTTTGGGAACCATGAGGACTGGACAAGTCCCTCCTTCCTTCTCCAGGATCATGACATCCTAGGATCTGCTTCTGCAAGACCTCAGCCTTCTGGGACATGCTCCCACAATCTCTGAAAACATGGTGGATCACAATGATCTCTGGAACACATGGGAGTGGCAAAAGCTACCAGAGTGGCATCTAGATTTAAAAAAAATTGATGTGTCAGGTTTGGTACCATATTATTTTACTGATTATTATTATTTTTTTGCCAGTCCTGGGCTTGGGCTAACGGCCTGAGCACTGTCCCTGGAGTTTCTCAAGGCTAGGTCTCTACGACTTGAGCCAAAGCACCACCTTTGGCTTTTTGCTACATATGTGGTACTGAAGAATTGAACCCGGGTCTTCGTGCATGCTAGGCAAGCACTTTACCACTAGGCCAAACTCCCGGCCCTTTACTGATTATTTTTAAAAACTCGAAATGTTTTTCATAAGTTGAGGGAATAATTTAAAATTAAAAGGCTTGGACCAAGAGTTTGGAATAGTGGTAGAATGCTTGCTACCATGCACGAAGAGCCAGGTTTCATTTCTCGGTACCACATACATAGAAAAAGCTGGAAGTTTTGCTGTGGCTCATGTGCCTTGGGGAATACCAAGGACAGTGTTCAGGCCCTGATTTCAAGCCCCAGACACTCAAAAAAAGAAAAATAGGCTTGCTGGGTGGTGGCTCATGTATGTAATGCTAGCTACACAGGAGGCTGAGATCTGAGCATAAGGCTGAAAGCCAATTAATCTCGAGAAAACGGGAAGTGGGGCTTGGCTCCAGGGTAGGATGGTAGCCTTCAGCTAAATAGTTCCTGGATAAAGCCAAGGCACAGAGGTAGGGTGGTAGCCTTGAGCTAAAGAGCTGAGGGACATCGACCAGGCAAAGTTCAACTCCCATAACCCACAAAAATTGAAATAAATAAATAAAAATAAAATTAAAACACTAAGAATATCATAGAAAAATCACAAAACAAATTCTGACAGGAAGACAAACTTCAAATTTGTATCTGAGTGTTGCAAGAAAAAGATACACAGTGACAAACAAGGCCAAGAAAGATTCAGTCATGGAGGAGGGGTGAGGAAGGGAAAGTCAGGAATGAAGCCAGGGGAAGCTGCTTCTCTCTACCTTCTGTGGATTTGCATCTTTGCATTTACATTTTTTTCATTTTATGTAGGATTTCCTGCACTGGGTCAAAGGGTCCTGCTCCATCTCACACACTTCAATTGCTGGTGTATATATGAGCAAGATCTGGTCCGTATCCACTCCCACTAGAATTTACTATCATCTGTGAGATAAAAGAAAACAGGATTTCCCAAAAGATTCTTCCTTTGAAATCCAGAGATACTTGGATGAAACATTGAAATTAACAGAGAACGTCTAGAATAGGGGGCATAAGTGCCAGATGTCTACCTAGAAAGAGGGACCTGTTGAAATACAATCTCTTTGTTTGAAAGCTGGAACTTCACTTTAAAAAATCAATAACTGGGGAAAGGACTTTTGACTAGTGGAAGAGTGATTACCTAGCATGCTTGAAAACACAGGTTTTATTAGTTTGAGGATATGGTGCCAAGAACAGTGCAAAACAAAGGGCCTAGGAAATTTTTTTTTACCTGGGTCAATTCCTCTCCAGTGCAGAAGAAATAATGTCAGCTGCAGAGTTGTTCAATGACAGGTGGAAGCACGGAGCAGCCTCATAAATTTTCCAAGGGATGCAAGCAACACTCACCTTCCAAATTCAGGCCCACAGTAACCAAAGCTCCAGGAGAAAGGAGGTCCTCAAGTACCCCTCCGGGAATCAGCAGGAAACGATGTTTCCTCCTTAGCACTAGCTACCAAGTGGTCATTCTTCCCTTCCAATCCAGCTTTTTATTCTGATTCAGCCCCTCCTGCCATTCCTTCTCCTTATGATTGGCTGATGGGCCCCAACCTAAAATCCACACACCTGTGCCTGCTTGCAGTTGGGATGGGCTTGTGGTGCCTTGTCCTTTCAGTGAGCAGAAATGCTCAAGCTGAAGCTGTTTCCGCTCTCTAGTGTATGAGCAGATGGGATGCACTGAGAATTAGTTTATTGCTAAGTAACGGACCCATTTTACTTGAATCCCAGTCATGACATTTCTAATCTCGGGAAAAGGAGGAACTTGAAGACCAGTTGAGGTTGGGGATGGGGGGGAGGGGATGAATCTACATGAAATATTTCTTATTCCTCCTCTTCTTCCCCCCCCCTTTTTTTTCTTCTTCTTCTTCTTCTTCTTCTTCTTCTTCTTCTTCTTCTTCTTCTTCTTCTTCTTCTTCTTCAATGGCATGATTCTTGGACTGTGTTTGCTCAAAGCTAGCACTTTGCTACTTGAGCCACAGCATCACTTCCAGCCCTTTCTGACAAGGAATGGCCCCAGGGCTTCCTGCAGGCCAGGAAAGCACTCTACCAGTAGGCTATCCTCCCAGCCCCCAGGTCTGCCTTTGGAACTGCAATCCTCACATCTCAGCCTCCTGACTAGCTGGGATTACAAGGGTGATCCACTGGGCCCAACCAAGCCAGGTCATCTTCCCATTCTTTAGAAGTTGGAAGAGAATCCGCATTCACACATAAAAACATGATAAGGATCTCCCTAAATATCAAAACACACCAGGAGATGTACCCAGGAAATTCAATGACCAGGTAGTTCTCAGACTTGTAACTCCATAGGGAATAAAGAGTCTGAAGAACTGATTCAGTTGCGATTTACTGATAGACCAGAGTGCTGCAGAAAGAGGCATCATTTCAGAAGGCATCAGCTCAGCAGAATACTTTTGATCCATCTTGTCACTTTGGAATATGACCTGGCCCTCTCTATCCCACAGTGGCAGAGGGTTCTTCTCCAGAAACTCCAGAGAACTGCTGAGAGTGAGATCACAGAGATGTTATCTGTTGGGGTGTTCCCCAAACCTGGGGTCCTTGATCAAAGGAACCAGACTGACAGAAAGCCAAAGTTAAGCAAAGTTTTATTTCACACCAAGCATGGAGAATGTCACTGACGGGTCAGGGCCAACTCTGTGAAGAGAGAGCGACCCCTCCCATCCTCACAGGCTAAGTTCTATAGGGCAAAACCACAAACCTCAAGTTTATTACAGCTTCGCATTTGCTAGAGGCTTATTGGTTACAAACAGCACAGTTACACATGTACTTCTGCTGACTGCACGTCTCTGGCCTGTCCCAACCTTGTAACTGAGCCTTCTGTTTGGAAATGGACTGGTTCGGGGGACTGTCTGAAAGTCGTTTTCGGTGTCCTCACGCTCAGTTCGCATTGAACTTAATCCAATAGTCTTGCTTTGGTTTTCATGTCTTTAAACAAGGTGTGCTCGTACTTTTTCATCCATAACAAATTGGTCATTCAGACCAGATGGAGTTACTCCGCTAGGATGAAGTCGCTCGGGCTCAACACTGAACCTTACACCAAAAAATACTGGTCCTTAAAATGTCAGCAGATCCAGCAGAAGCAGCGGAAAAATGCACACCACAACACAGTTCAAAGAGAAGTCAGCAGCATCCCAGGATCCGTCACGGTGAGGAGTTTTCAGGGCACTATTGAGGCCCATATCACTTTCACAGCTTCTGATACCAGTAATGGAGACAGGGAAATCTCCCCTCCGGGTCCATGCACACCATTCTGAGAAGTTTCCCAACAGCTCCAATGCCATTGGCCTGTGGGAAACACCAGTACTTCTACCTAATTTCATTATGTATGTTTCCTTCTCCATGGCATACACTTTATTTTCTGGAGAAGTAAATGAATGTCCATACATGATGATCTCAGTGAATTTTTCAATTGAAATATCTACAGGGGTTACAGTTATATTAGCCAGATAGTAGGTGCATTACAACTCACACATTGGCACCCCTTTTCAGATTTCTGTTCCCATTTCCCTCCCCCTTAATTTATTGCTTCGTCGTTTACATGTATAAGTTTACTGGTGTTCCATCTATTCTTTTCACAGAGACATGGAGCTGCCTTAGTCCAATTCCTACTTCCTTATTGCCCTTCCTATGTCTACTTCCCATCTGGTAAGTTTCCTACTCTTCCCCGTGGGACAGTTGCACCTCCTAAATGGAGATCTTAGCAAGCTCCCAGGGTCTCAGTTCTGAAACCCAAGCTACCCAGGAGGTTCAGATTTGGGGATTGCCCTTCGAAGGCAGCATGGGCCGGTCGTGGTGGCTCAAGCCTACCACACCACCTACTCAGGAGCTCGAGATCAGAGGATCAAGGTTCCAAGCCAGCTGGGAACAAGAGGACTTGGGAATATTACCTCCAAATAATCAGTAGACAACAGGAAGCGGGGCTTGGCACCTAGCTAGGGAGGTAGCCTTGAGCTGAAGGCCTCAGGGACAAGGGCCGTGGTCTTTAGCAGAAGAGCTCAGGGAAAGCACCCTGGCCGAGTTCATGTCCCTTTATCCAACCCACAAGCGCCTCTCCCCAGAACAACAACAACAACAAATACAAGCCAGCACGGGCAGGCAGGTTCATGGGATTCTTCTGTCTTCCGGACTGCAATGCCCTAGAAGTGGATCTTTGGCTGACATCCTTCCCCACTCATTGGAGGTCATCTCGGGAAAGTGTGTAACCTCAAGATCCACAGACAGGACCAACACCAAATTACAAACCTGAGAAAGAACCCGGCGAAGTTAGGAGAGCACCAAAACACAGGCCTTTCCTCGCCCGTTCCTTCCCTTTTTTTTATCTTTCTTTTTTTTTATTTTTATATTTCTTTTTTTCATTGTATTTAATAAAAGGGTAACATGATATTTGCCAGATAGAAGGTGCATTAATTCACATACATTGATACCCTTCCACATGTCTTGGTCCCATTACCCTCCCCCATACCCCCTCTTGGTTTCCCCCCCCCCTTCCCAGTCCTATTTCAAATACCAAATACAAATGTATCCAATATATCAGATAACAAAGTGAGATATTGTGTCAATATGAGATAACAAAGGAACAGCAAAAGAGATGAGATAATATAGCACATTAAGTACAGCAATCATTCATTATATGGCTTTTGTTTCAATATCCTAGAGATCCACTCAATTAGCTTCATACTATATGGCCTTATGTATCAAGATTTTGCTCTATTGCAAATCTCTGCTAGTAGAGCCCAAGGTTTCTACAGGTTATGATGAATGAGGGAAACCATTGAGGGTAACTTCCTTTGAGTCTGGCTTACTTCATTTAATATCATTTTTTCTAAGTATTTCCATTTCCTAACAAATGGGGCGATGTCGTTTTTTCTGACAGCAGCATAGAATTCCATTGTGTAGAAATACCACATCTTGTGAATCCATTCATAAACTGAGGGACATCTAGGTTGGTTCCATATGTTGGCTATGGTGAATGATGCTGCAATGAACATTGATGTGCTACTGGATTTAGTATGCCCTAGATTTTGGATGGTTGGGTAAATGCCAAGTAGTGGAATTGCTGGGTCATAGGGAAGCTCTATGTTTAGCCTTTTGAGGCACTGCCATACTGCTTTCCATAGTGGTTGAATGAGTTTGCACTCCCACCAACACTGTAGTAGTGATCCCTCCTGGCCACATCCCCTCCAGCATCTGTTGTTATTAGTTTTCCTGATCCTGGCCATTCTAACTGGAGTGAGGTGGAATCTTAGAGTTGTTTTGATTTGCATTTCTTTTATGACCAGAGATGTTGAGCATTTCTTCATGTGTCTATAGGCCATTTTTGTTTCTTCTTCAGAGAAGACTCTCTTTAAGTATTTGGCCCATTTTTAATGGGATGGGTGTTACTTTGGAGATTAGATTTGGAGTGATTTAATTTTTTAAGTTGTTGATATATTTTAGATATGAGGCCTTTGTCTGTTGTATGGTTGGTGAAGATCTTCTCCCACTCTGTAGGCTTCCTATTTAATTTACTAGCTATGTCCTTTGCCATACAAAAGCTCTGAAGTTTAATGCAGTCCTATTTATCCAGCCTTTCTCTGATTTGTTGTGATTCTTGGTCCTTATTAAGAAAGTTTCGACCTGTGCCAAGGTGGCCTAGTGTATCTCCTATTCCTTCTTGTAAAGTTTTCAGTGTGTCAGCTCTTACCTCAAGGTCTTTGATCCATTTGGAGTTAATTCTAGTGCAGGGTGATAAAGAAGGATCCAACTTTAGTTTTCTGCAGGTGCTTAACCAGTTCTGCCAGCACAACTTGTTGAAGAGGCTATTTTTCTTCCATTCTATCTTTCTGGCTCCCTTCTCAAAGATTAGGTGGCCATAGGTCTGTGGTTTAATATCTGGGTCCTCAGTTCTATTCCATTGGTCCTCAGGCGTGTTCTTGTGCCAGACGAAAATGGTAATATCACAACGGAAATTACCAAGATCCAGAGTATCATGAGGGAATACTTCTCAAACCTTTATGCCAACAAATTTGAGAATCTAGAAGAAATGGATGAATTCCTAGCCAATATTAACATACCCACACTGAACCAAGAAGAACTAACCCAACTAAACAGGCCTATTTCAAGCACTGAAATAGAAATGGCAATAAGAGACCTTCCACCTAAGAAAAGTCCAGGGCCAGATGGATTCACAGCTGAATTCTATAAGATCTTCAAAGCAGAACTCACACCAGTATTCCTCAAGCTCTTTAACGAAATTGAAAATGAAGGTTCTTTACCAAACTCATTCTATGAAGCCAGTATAACCCTCATCCCCAAACCAGGCAGAGATTCATCAAAGAAAGAGAACTACAGACCTATTTCTTTGATGAACATCGATGCAAAACTTCTGAACAAAATACTGGCCAACCGTCTATAACAACTTATCACAGAAATTATCCACTATGATCAAACAGGATTCATCACAGGGAGGCAAAGCTGGTTGAATATATGCAAATCAATTAATATAATTCAACACATCAACAGGAGCAAGGACAAAAATCACATGATTGTCTCAATAGATGCGGAAAAGGTACTTGACAAGATCCAACACCCCTTTATGTTAAAAGCTCTGGAGAAACTAAGAATCCAAGGAACATTCCTCAATATAATAAAGGCTGTGTATCACAAACCCACAGCTAGTATTATACTTAATGGCAAAAAGCTAAGGCCATTCCCTCTAAAATCAGGAACGAGACAAGGATGCCCACTCTCTCCACTCCTCTTTAACATAGTATTAGAATTCCTAGCCAATGCAATAAGGCAAGAAGCAAGCATAAAGGGGATCCAAGTAGGGAAAGAGGAAGTAAAACAATCCCTCTTTGAAGATGACATGATTCTGTATTTAAAGAATCCTATAGACTCTACTCCCAAGCTCCTTGAGCTGATTCAAAACTTTGGAAGTGTAGCAGGCTATAAAATTAACCCTCAAAAATCAACTGCCTTCCTTTACGCAACAGTGATAGTAACGAGGGAACAATCAGGAAAGAAACTCCTTTCGCAATAGCCTCAAAGAAAATAAAGTACCTAGGAATTAGCTTAACTAAGAATGTAAAGTACCATTTTGATGAAAACTTTAAAACCCTGAAAAAGGAAATTAAAGCAGAACTAAGGAAATGGAAAAACCTCCCATGCTCCTGGATTGGAAACAAAATCAACCTCGTGAAAATGACCATCTTGCCAAGGGCTATCTACAAATTCAACGCAATACCTATCAATATCCCAATGTTATTCTTTAAAGAAATAGAAGAGGCAATTCAAAAGTTCATATGGAATAATAAAAGACCCCGTATAGCAAAAACACTTCTTAGCAGAAAGAACAGCACAGGAGGAATTTCAATACCAAACCTTAGACTCTATTACAGAGCAATAATTATCCTTCCCTTTTTCGATCGAGCTCCAGAGTCCTCACGAAGAAATTGGCCAGAATTTCTGGACAGCTGACCTGTGTATTCTGGCAACCCTTTGGGGGTAAAGAATCTTCCTTCTCAGAACGGTTTTCTCTCCCGTGATCCCTGTGTTTGGATGGGTGAATCAGGACTAGATTGGGATCCTGTGTGAACTCTATTTTCCTCAGATTGAGCTGAGTCTTTGGCCGGTGTTGGTCCCTGAAGACCTTTCACTGGTCTAGGGAGATTTCTTTCAGTGCTGTATTTGCCACATGTGCTAGTGACTCGACAACCTCGCTTTTTCAGATGAAGATGGTGGGTGCTTCTCTGCTTTCCAAGGGTCTTGGGAGCCGTTGGGTCCCCACAAGGCCACAGGGCTCACCATTTCCCTTCTGGTTACTGTCCTTTTGGCTATAAAAGAGGACGTTGGCTCGCTGACACTACACCGAGGAAACAGCACAGGTGCTAACCTTGCATCATCCATTTTATACCACTGGCCATTCCCAGCTTTGATGTAAGAGAAATAACGTCCACTCTGACTGCTTCACCCAGCATGAACCAGCACGGCATACAGGTCGTACACAAGCGGTTCCTCCCTTAGCTGAGACATGTATGCCTGCAGATCAAGACTCTGAGGAAACCCCACTAGCCCATCCACTTTGTCCCCCGTCAAAGGAGAAAATCTTCTCAGGACGAGGATGAGGACCTTGGAGTCACTGTGCAGAATCAAGGTCTTGAAAGCATACACTTTGTGCAGACAAACCCCACAGTGATAGGCATCTTCCCCGGCCAGCTCTTCCAGCTCGACGAGTCTGGCCAAAGCCTGCTCCACTCTGAGCTCCCGCGATATCCAGCGTGATGTCCAGATAAGGGTCAAAATTGTCTGAAGTGCTCTGGCACTGGAAACACGTGATTTGGGACCTCCAGGACCCTCCAAAGATTTCCCGGATGAGGGCAGGCTCCTGACCAGCAAGGTCCAAGCCCATACCACAAGACTGATGCGATTTCTCCATGGACTCCAAGATGAACATGAGAAACTCATGGGCATCTTCCTGCTTGTGCACGTGGAAGCCAGCTCCGAGGGCACAGAAGGGCTGAATGATGGCCCCAGAGTGCTGGAAAGCCCTTTCCAGGTGAGTTTGCATCACACACATTATGCAGGTTGTCTTCTGGCAAGCCATCTGGGAGGTCTAAGGGCCAGCATGTGGCTGGCAAGTGGGCCTGTGTGAGTCAGACACTGCAGAGTGGCATTCATGTAGCAAGCATTGCCTGTGTTCTTGAGGCCGGCACCAACTGTGCGAGGTGGCTCCCAGCTCAGAAGGATGTGCTCTCTAGGAGCCAGGGCTGGCTGGAGAGGAGACATATCCTTCGCAAGGTTTGGATCTTTCCCAGGTGACCCGGGGGAACCTCCGGGGAGAGGAGGCCACAAAGACATTTTAGAATTCACAAGGGCAAAAGGAGCATAATCCAAGCCTCTTGCTTCTTTCCTACCTTTCTTGAGCTTTGGAAGAATGGAGCGGACAAAATTCCCAAGGGTGAGCCCAAAAGTGGTCACCAAAGGGACCAGTGGAAATCCCACTGGGAGGGCAGAGCTCCACAACACGTGGAAGGGGGTAAAATCACTGCTTGTGATCCCTCAGAGTAGCGTTCTCTATGTGGGAGAAGGAAGACAATACCTTTCGCTAGCATCCTAACCTTTTCCCACGCGATTCAGGGGAACTCTGGAATTCCTCAAGCCTGAAACCCAGCCCCAGAGGTCAGGAGAAAGAAGCAAAGAAAAAGAGAGAAAAAACAAAGGGCCTAGGAATCATCTTTTTTTAACCTGGGTCCATTCCTCTCGAGTGTGGAAGGAATAATGGCAACTGCAGAGCTGTTGAATGACAGGTGGAAGCATGGAGCAGCCTTATAAAATTTTCCAAGGGATGCAAGAAACACTCACCTTACAAATTCAGGACCACAGTAACCAATGCTCCAGGAGAAAGGAGCTCCTGCAGTACCCCTCCTGGAATCAGCAGGAAACGATGTTTCCTCCTTAGTAGTAGCTGTCAAGTGGTCATTCTTCCCTTCCAATCCAGCTTTTATTCTGATTCAGCCCCTCCTGCCATGCCTTCTCCTTATGATTGGCTGATGGGCCCACTCCTAAAATCCACACACATGTGCCTGCTTGCAGTTGGGATGGGCTTGTGGTGCCTTGTCCTTTCAGTGAGCAAAAATGCTCAAGCTGAAGCAGTTACCACTCTCTAGTGTATGAGCAGGTGGGATGCACTGAGAATTGGTTCATTGCTAAGTAAGGGACCCATTTTACTTGAATCCCAGTCATGACATTTCTAATCTCGGGAAAAGAAGGAACTTGAAGTCCAGTCGAGGTTGGTGGCAAGGGGTGGGGGGGGGCTTGGGGATGAATCTACCTGACTTTTGCTGACTGGATGTCTCCACCTGGCCTGTCCCACCCTTGTGACTGAACATTGTGCTTGCAAATGGACTGGCTTAGGGGACTGTTTGCAAGTCGTTTTCAGTGTCTTCATGCTCAGTTCGCATTGAACTTTATCCATAGTCTTGCTTTGGGTTTCATGTTTTTGAACAAGGTGTAGTTGTACTTTTGCATCCATAACAAATTGGTCGTTCAGACCAGATGGAGTTACTCCAGCTAGGATGAAGTCACTCGGGCTCAAAACTGAACCTTACACCAAAAAATACTGGTCCTTAAAATGTCAGCAGATCCAGCAGAAGCAGCGGAAAAATGCGCACCACAACACAGTTCACAGAGAAGTCAGCAGCATCCCGGGACCCGTCACGGTGAGGCGTTTTCAGGGCACTATTGAGGCCCATATCACTTTCACAGCTTCTGATACCAGTAATGGAGACAGGGAAATCTCCCCTCCGGGTCCATGCACACCATTCTGAGAAGTTTCCCAACAGCTCCAATGCCATTGGCCTGTGGGAAACACCAGTACTTCTACCTAATTTCATTATGTATGTTTCCTTCTCCATGGCATACACTTTATTTTCTGGAGAAGTAAATGAATGTCCATACGTGATGATCTCAGTGAATTTTTCAATTGAAATATCTACAGGGGTTACAGTTATATTAGCCAGATAGTAGGTGCATTACAACTCACACATTGGCACCCCTTTTCAGATTTCTGTTCCCATTTCCCTCCCCCTTAATTTATTGCTTCGGTCGTTTACATGTATAAGTTTACTGGTGTTCCATCTATTCTTTTCACAGAGACATGGAGCTGCCTTAGTCCAATTCCTACTTCCTTATTGCCCTTCCTATGTCTACTTCCCATCTGGTAAGTTTCCTACTCTTCCCCGTGGGACAGTTTCACCTCCTAAATGGAGATCTTAGCAAGCTCCCAGGGTCTCAGTCCTGTAACCCAAGCTACCCAGGAGGTTCAGATTTGGGGATTGCCCTTCGAAGGCAGCATGGGCCGGGCGTGGTGGCTCAATCCTACAACATGACCTACTGAGGAGGCCTTAGCAGTAACTGCCACGTGGTCATACTTCCCTTCCACTCCAGCTTTTATTCTGATTCAGTCCCTCCTGCCACGCCTTCTCCTCATGATTGGCTGATGGGCCCCGCTCAAAAATCCACACACCTGTGCCTGCTTGCAGTTGGGATGGGCTTTGGATGCCCTGTGGGAGAAGGAAGGCAATACCTTTCCCTAGCATCCTATCCTTTTCCCACGAGATACAGGGCAACTCTGGAATTCCTCATGCCTGTATTCCAGCTCCAGAGTTCGGGAGAATGAAGCAAAGAAAAAGAGAGAAAAAAAGAAAGGGCTAGGAAACATTTTTAACCTGGGTCCATTCCTTTGTATTATGGAAGAAATAATGTGAACTGCAGAGTTGTTGAATGACAGGTGGAAACATGGAGCAGCCTCATAAAGTTTTCCACGGGATGCAAGAAACCCTCACCTTCCAAATTCAGGCCCACAGTATCTAATGCTCCAGGAGAAAGGAGCTCCTCAAGTATCCCTCCTGGAATCAGCATTCTTCCCTTCCACTCCAGCTTTTATTCTGATTCAGTCTCTCCTGCCACGTCTTCTCCTTATGATTGGCTGATGGTCCCCACTCATCCCACCTGTGCCTGCTTGCAGTTGGGATAATCTTGTGGTGCCTTGTCCTTCCAGTTATCAACAATGTTTAAACTGAAGCTGTTTCCATTCTCTAGTGTATGAGCGGGTTTGATGCACTGAATATTGGTTCATTGGATAAGGGACACTTTTTATGTGGATCCCAGTCAGGATATTTGATCTCAGAAATGAAGGAACTTGAATACAGGGAGGGTGGCTCAGGGGTAAATATACCAGACCATTTAGAATTTGTTTCTTCTTCCTTTTCGATCTGTCATTTGGCTTGGACTCTTGGCCTGGGATCATTCCTTGGACACTGTTTGCTCACAGCTAGCCCTCTGCCACTTGAGCCACTTCTTGCTCTTTCTGAGGATGAGTACCAAGGAATGGACCAGGTCTTCATGCAGGCCAGTCATGCACTCTACCATTAGGATCCTCTCCCAGCCTTTGGAACTGCAATCCTCATATATCAGCCTCCTGAATATCTAGGATTTCAATCACAAACACTGGTACTCACAAGGGTAGGTCAACTTCCCACTCATGAAAACGAGGAAAAGAATCTGCATTCTCCAATTAAAATGTGAAATGTGTCACCCTTAATTCAAAACACACCAGGAGATGTACCCAGGAAATTCAATGACCAGGAAGTTTCCAGACTTGTACCCCAGTATGGAATAAAGAGTCTGAAGAACTGATTTAGATGTGATTTATTCATACATTAGAGTTCAGTTGAAAGAGCCAACATTTCAGAAGGCATCGACCCAGCAGAATACTTTCGGTCCATACAGCAGTAGCACTGAACTTAAGAACTGTGGGATAACCCTGAGGCCCAGAGTTCAAGTCCCATGACTAACCAAAAAACAACAACCTCTGTTGTTTAATAAGACCCAAGGAAAATCTTAGAATTTTTTTAACAAAGCAAGTTAAAACAAAACTAAGCTGACCTGACCCAAAATTTACTCCAACCAAAAGAAAAACCCTCTTTTCCTATCAGAGAAGTCAGTTATTTAGAACTAAAACTTCACAACCTATGTTGAGATGGATCATTCTCTGACATCTGTGGCAGTGAAACTGATGAACTATTTGAATTTTCTTATTTCCCTTTTGTCCTGGAACTAGTCATGGTGGGGAGGGATGGAGAAGTGTTGTGGCACAGGCAGTGCTAATCACTCTGAGGTGCTTGCTCACGGGAGGTGGACACAGAATTCACCATCTTAACCAGCAGTGATTAATGCTACATTTTTCTCTCCTTTTTTATACATTTTTCAGGTGTTTTTTGGTTATGTTTTTCAGTTTACAAAGAAAGGGTAGAATTATATCACACTTTTGAAAATAATATGTATTTGTCATTATACTATATGTAAAATTAGAGTTAAAAATGATTTCAATATTAAAGGATTAGATCACTTAGCCATGTTTTAAAGAGGCAACACAAACTCATCTAAACTATTCCTAAGTGTGCTGATTATGGGGCATACAGAGAGGACAGCATTGCCAGTCAAGCACAGACAGTTTGGCATTCCTTATTTACTTATGATGATTGTTCTTTTTTTGTCTTTGCAGAACTTCCACTTGATTTTCCCAGGGAAAATCAGTTGTATGTGTTTTCAGGCAGTTCAAATTGTGACTACCTCAGCAGTCTTGTTTCTGTTGGGTTTACAGAGTCCAGAGACTCAAGGTCATTTTCTCTTCTACGGCCCTGGTGTTACCAACTTCTGGCTGGGGTGGTTCTGCCATGACCAGATGGATGGATGAAAAGCTTCCCTGTGTCAGTGACAGGGCTTCTGGCTCTCAGTGGCTTTGTCTTTCAGGGCTCTTCACTGCCATCCCTGGAACTGCCTGTTACTGGGCCTGCAAACATTAGTAGCCATCATTCTGCTTACCTCCCCCTTCCTACTCCATTTGCTCCTAGAACTATAGGCTCTGCTATCATGCTATAGCTGCTGAAAGGGAAGAACCATGTCCTCTGAGGTGTTGTGTCCAGGCCAAAAGCAAGAGCAGCCAGGGGTTTTTGCTGAGCATGCTGGAGCCTCAGCAGCAGGAACTTTCTGTGCAGCCTCCTCTGGCAGCTCCTTACAGCCATACCAGTCATATCTCCTAGGCCTCATTTCAGGCATCTTGCATCTCTGAATCTCGGTAGCCTGCAAGTCTCTGTTCTCATTCTGGGGCTGTGCAGAGGGCAGGGATTTTGCTTCAGCTCTACAGCTCTGGGTCTCCTCATGTGTCTTTGGTAGGGACCTCGGCGGGCAGCCACTGACCCATGCTGTGCAATGAGGTTGTGGCTGTGGCTTGAGCTCCTCTGCAGAAAGAAGGGAATAGGAAGCAGGGCAGTGCTTCTGCCTGTCTGCTTCACATAACAGTTCAGCAGACACTGAGAAGGCAATGATAAAGAAGAAATCTAGGAAGGAAACCTGCCTCTCCCCTCCAGTAGAAAGGTGGAACATTTTGTACAGTGGCATATGGTTTTCAAGCACAAGCCTCTAATTTCAGCAACCTCACCAGGTATGTTTCCAGGTATTAGACACTATTGAAAGTCTTAAATTAGCTCTTTACTTTCTTCTTTGTTTTTGCCTATTCACTATTTCTGTTTATATAATAGTTCATAGCTGTTCAGTTTATTTCTGGACCTCCACTTTCTTGTTGGGGGCTAACCCTCAATTTTTAAAAATTTAATTTTCTTTTTTCTCTCTCTCAACATTTAGAAGTACTGCTATGTAGTCCACAGGTCAACTACTGTCTTTATGTACAATATGGAGCTTAAACTTAGGGTCTGGGCACTGTCCCTGAGCTCTTTTGCTCAAAGCTAGCACTCTACAACTTTGATCTTCAATGCAAATTGTGGGTTTTGAGGATCTGAATAGTAATTGGAGGCAAGTGTCTTCCACATCATTTTCTGCATGGGCTGGCTTAGAACCAGAACTCTCCAAAATTAGGTCCCAATTAGCTAGGATTACACACATAAAACACTGTTGCACTGCCTATTTTTTGTTTGTTTGCTTACTTATTTA